>NC_057350.1:85624779-85924779 GCF_016509475.1 Prionailurus bengalensis | reverse complement strand
TCATACCTGTAGCTGGTTAATCAAATCGGATAAAGCACTGGTTAGTTGTCCAGAACCATATACTTAATTTCCACTTAACTTTGCTCTACTACCTAGCCTCAAACTGTAGCCGCATCCAAACAGAAGTCTTTCACTGACAGTCTCCTTTCAGTCAGTAAACAAAGCTTTTCAGTGCTCAAAAGGGACAGGGCATTATACAGGTGCTATGGAAAGGAAAAAGTTGTTAAAATGAAAAGGAAAAGGTGTTATATCTCCTGCCTTCATAGATACAAATATTCATATTTAAGGCTCTGCCTAAAGTAGATTATTGACATCTCAGTGCCCACTTAAGGACCACTTGTTTGTAAAGCTTTTCCTTTATAGTTACTATCACTGTATGTCAGATATCCCCGGTACCATAATTCTAAACTCGATTATGGCACTGCCAACAATACAGAAGTTCCTAGAAGAAGAAGTGAAAGTGCCCATTGTCACTTCTCCGGAAGCATGTGTCCTTCCAGGTCTCAGATAGAAAGATGTATGTGTGAACGTATGTATGGAAAGAGGTAGATAGATGATGATAGATGATAGATAGATAGATAAACAGATAGATAAACAGATAGATGGTAGCAGTTAAGAACACAGACTCTGGATCCAGACAGTTAAGGTTTGAGTCCCAGCTCTATAACCTACTACATATATGACCTCAGTTTTCGCACCTGTAAAAGTGGGACAACAGTACTATCTTACTGGGTTTTTGCAAGCATTAAGTGGATTTATATGTGGACTGCTTAGAGCAGTGCTTGATACGTAGCGTTTTATAAGGGTTAGCTACTCTTAGTATTATGAATATACACATACACTAATATTTTTTAACAAACGGAATTTTATTATGTGTATTTTCTCACTTCATAATATGTCAAGGGGAACGTACGTATAACACAGACACGTGTTTCACTCTTTGTAACTGCTGCCTAATATCCCACAGTAGGGTTGGGTCAGAATTTCTTTCACTGTTCTCCTATTAATGGTCATTTAGGCTATTTCCAGATGTTTCTGCTTCAAAGCAACTGCTAACACCTTATCCTTGAATATAAAACGAGGAATGCAGAAGGGGCAGGCATGTAATCCATCACCATTTGATAAATGACCAAACTGAGGCTCAGAGAAGTTTGGTAAATCGCATAAGGCCGTATAACTAGTAAGAAACAGAGTTCAGAGGAGAACTTTGTTTAACACAGTTGCACCTCAGCTTTTCCCATGTTATGTAGAATAGCTTCACAAACACAGTGGTCCTTATGTTATAAGAAGACATTTCAAAAATAAAGACATAGATACATACATACGTAAATAAGACATTTCTTTCTGAAATAAGACCCAGGCAACCAAAACTTAATGTGGTGCCAAAATGGGTGCGATAGAGACGTATAAAGAAATGTACGAAAAGATCGGATAAAATCGTAAGCCTGGCAATGTCCTAGGTACTAAAGAGAATGCTAACATTATGACACCAATCTTAAATATTTCCATGGCTTGAAGTCAGGATAAATGAAACATGATGGTGGGAGCAGAGTAGAGAAGAGAACTTGCTATTTGACTACTTGGGAGAATACTATTCGAAAAACTGCCACATTTGACTTCTCGTCTTCCCAGATGGTCTATCTCCATGAACTCTGACTCCATTAAGACCGATACCTGTGCCCCATACCCAAATTCCGTAACCTATGGTATTCTCCAAGCCATATTAAGATAATCCAGCTTCATGAATACATTAATACAAATACATAGAAAAGCCAATTAAATTGATTTTAAGTTATTGTGATCTTAGAACATGCAGCCCAGTTATAATACAATGAAGCCTCAGCCAAGTACAGTCCTCTCTCTTTCAAACAAGATCCCGTGGTACAGTGACTTGAAAATGTGCAGGGCTCATTGTGAGAATACTCTTTTGATAACTCATGTTTCTGGAATACCTGGCTGGCTCAGACAGGACAGCCTGCAACTCTTAATCTCAGGGTTGTGAGTTCGAGACCCACGTTGTGTGTAGAGATTACTTACAAATAAAATCTTAAAAAACAAAAACAACCCACGCTTCTAATTCCAGCAATATTTCGCATCTAAGAAAAGAGGACAGATTTTTCTAATCTCATCGATAGTGCATATATATATGTGTGTGTGTTGCTGGTCTTGCTAGGCTCCCAGCGTTGGGAGAGTATGATGCAAAGACTAGAAGATTTAGCTTCAGATTTTCTTTCTCTGCTAGATCCTTCCATGACATTAGGCCTGGGGCAAAGCACTTGCCCAACTAGAAATCTCCTCTTTATATAAAAGGGTCGGAATAAAATAGGTAGATTCATTTTGTTGCTATTTATGAGAAAGTGTGAAGAAGCCCAGGAGTTGCAAGTTGTCATATTTTACTGCAGTGAGACAAATGCTAAAATTTAGACACGCGACTGACATAATGTAACGTTAAAGCAGAGAATGGGGAAAAAAAATGAAGTGCCATGGCTTTTTCCGGATCTATTTCTTAGATAGCACTGCCAGTGTATTTATCAGTCTGTTTACCTTCCCTGCCTCTGTTTCTGAGTTACGATAATATGTAAGGAGCTTACAAAAATACTTATCAAAATCAGTTGGACACAGTGCAGCAACTTAACTCCTAATGACAACCACCTCTAACTATGAATGACATATAATAAATTATGTTTGAACTGGATTTTCAGCTGCAGATCTGTATTCTGCCACCCAGACAGGCCTATAAAGTTGCACTTGTGGCCTTAATCCCACTTGGATGTGTGCCCTACTGCCTCTACTTTCCATCATTCTGGTGCTTTAGTCTTCTTGAATAAGTGAACAATCTTTGTTTCTGTACCTTATTAGGCCAAAGACCATAACAGCTAGTGATGGCATCGGCCAGCCCTGCGGGCAGGATTCTCTGCAGACCCAGCCAACCTTCAACAAACCCCTTTTTATACTCCTGTTTCTAGGAAGAATTATGATGGCAGTGCCCTGCTGTTGATCAGTCAAATCTGTGGTAGGCCTAGAGATAAGTCCTGTAAGTGTGGTGTACTGTAAAACAGCGGCTCCCATTCATTAGTAGCTTGTGTGTAATAAACCACCAAAAAAGGGGGGTGGGGTGGGGCGGCAGCTGCAGCGTGCAAGAGCAAACAACGCATCTCATTCTTGGGAGCCAAAACTTTGCCATTTGCTACTGGGCAGCCTGCTCGTGCTGACATTCTTTCTGATAACATAGTAGTGCCCTATCTATATTTATAGTTTGTGAACCCAAGAGAGTCGATTTGGTAACTCTGTATATATATCATAACAGATTGCAAGTAAGGAAGACGTGAAAATAATATCAAACTGACTCTGGCACACGAAATTGCCGGGTTAAAGGGACATTGTCCTCTACCAACTGATAACCTTAAAAACATTTATGTTAGCTATTGTTTTATGGTACTGGCTTTATAAGGATGAAACTCCAAAAGATAACCAGCTAACTTGCACACAGTAGGAATATTCCCTAGGAATGAATTACATCTCTTTGGTGACACTTGTTTTAGACATAAAAATGTTCATTGAATAGAAGGGTATTTAGGAGTGGGGGGGGGAATGCTTGTTTTTGTTTGTTTTTTTTATTTTTTAATTAAAAATAATCTGTAAAAGCGTAAACTAAGTTTTATTTTTTGGCTACGAAGTATCTAAGAAACACTAACTTTGCAATATCACTACGAGTTACTTGTCTGCCTAAACCAAAATGTAGGAAGCAATTTAATTGTGAAAAGAAGACAATATACCTGTTGCAGAAAAAAAGAAAAAAGTCTCAATACAGCCTTTTCATTCAGGATGGGTTAACCTAATAAAAGGGAAGCACACTTGAATTTGCTCACCACTACTTAATGAGAAGATGAAAAAATGCTGCCGTTTCTGCGATAAACTCTTTCTTTTTACATCCAAAGCAGGTGCGTGGCATTGTGATATCAACACTGTACTTGTTTCTCATCAGCCCCCCACCGCGCTTCCAAATGGGAATGGAATACTGTACATTCTAGGCATTTTTTTTCTTTACCAGTCGGGACTCAGGGTCAGAAGAGTGGCCATGGCAGAGTGGAAGGCCTGCCAGTTGTTTGGAATACTCTTGCAGGTGTTTAAAAAGCAAAGGATTCCTTTCAGAGGCACATCTGCATTTGTCATATGTCATTTGCGCTAAAGCCTGTGGTGTTTTTGTTTGTTGGTTTGACAGATTGACATGTAATGGCCAGGACCATTGGAGGCTGCTCCCAACAAAGTCATTCTGGTAGCTGGAGTTCTCTAGAAATCAACGGGCCTGCATTACCCATGATTTTTCTCTGCCCTTCAAAGGAAAATGTGTTGTTCTAATGCTCTTTTGGCTTTTGTGAAACGATTTTTTTTTTTTTTTGGTTACATTGTTTTAAATTCTAAGTTTAGATGAAATAGGGACTTCTATAGGATAATCATACCTACAAAGAGTTTTCAAAGCCAACCAGTCCTTAAAATTTACTTAGAAATTGTTAAAAAGATTTGTGGCATTTAAATAAATATTGGGATGTCATAAGATTTAAAAAATTGAGAACACTTCGGCGTCAGTGATGAACAAGGGAACTTAATAGAGGCAAGAACACAACTTTCTATACTTTTTCATGTTTTCAAACACTAAAATAAAATCCTCGTTTTAAGTTATTTTTGAAACCTCTTTGCCTTTTTCTTATCAGTGAATAATATACCTGAATTTATATATAAGCATGTGACTTATCGATCATGTTACCACCAAGCCAAGTAAATATGTGTGAAAGTAAACTTTAGTATGCTGTCTTTTGTTGACAGTTCTAAATCAGAAATCCTTATTAACATTCCCCATACATAGGTAGTGGCTGGCAGAATTAAGAGTTCAAAGCTCACGCTTCATGTATTAACTTCACTGTTGGAGTAAGTTTCTGAATTTTATTGTGCTGTGATAGGCCTTTACCCTGTCACCACAGAAGACAGAAAAATAACGAAGGAATACCAAGCAAGTGTTAATTAAGCACATGCGAATGTCACACACATGTCCCTAATACCACTTTACAGTTACTCCATTGACCTAAACATTTCCTGAACATACATTTCCCCTCACCTACAGAATACCATTTTACTGGAAAGAACCATTCCTTTTGACAAAGCATCTCAATGTGGGTGTCGTTGGTGCCACAGGCCTGTGTGCAAACTCCAGTTTCCATGGTGCCCTGCACTGGAGAGAGACGAAAGACAAAACAAAACAAACCTGTTCCAGGCCTGGGTAGTAGCTGGTTCCGAACTGGCCAAGGGAACCTAGAAACAGTACATTGCCATGGTTTGGGTGGAAGGTGATTAAAAACCAAAGCCACTTGGTTAATGTGAAATGGAAACATGGAAATATTTTTTAAACATTTTTTATATAGACAGGTTATGTTCTGGATATTTGAACACTTTGAGTAATATTAATTTCATTTATTAATTTTTAAAAAAATCCTTCTGAAATAAGGATTCCTTTCCTATTACCTCCATAGGAACTTGGGCTAAAAGAACTAGGAATTAAACATACTTGGGTTTTTACTGTTTGCAGTTAGGTTGCCAGATTTATTAAAAAAGAAGAAAAGAAGAAGAAGAAGAAAAAAAAGAAAGGACTGATCAGTTACACTCAAATTTTAGATAAACAACAAACAATTGTTCAGTATAATATTGCATGGGACATACTTATACTAAAAAAAAATATTTGTTATGCATCTGATATTCAGATGAACCTGAACCCTGTTTGTAGCAATTCATTTGATGACAGAATCATGACCAGAAACCTCATGGTTTGAAGGGCTTAAGGTGTGGCTTTTTTTTTTTAAATGAGTTTTTATTTTCCTGGGGTTTATAATTTTCTTAAGAGTTTCTGTTACCTATTGGGATGTCTGGGTGGCTCAGTTGATTGTCTGAACCTTGATTTCAGCTCAGGTCATGATCTCACAGTTGGTGGGATCAAGTCCTGTGTCAGGCTCTGTGCTGACAAGCCCAGAGCCTGCTTGGGATTTTCTCTCTGCTCCTCCTCTGTTTGCACTGTCTCTGTCTCTCTCAAAATAAACTTTTTAAAAAGGCATATGAAAAGCTTATACCCACTAGCAAATATTAAATGAAAGATTTTATTTTTTATCTTATAAATTTTTAAAAATGTTTATTTATTTTTGAGAGAGAGACAGAGTGTGAGTGGGGGAGAGGCAGAGAGAGAGAGAGGGAGACACAGAATCCAAACCAGGCTCCAGGCTCTGATCTGTCAGCACAGAGCCTGACCAGAGGTGGAACTTGGGAATGGTGAGATCATGACCTGAGTTGAAGTCAGACGCTCAACCGACTGAGCCATCCAGGCACCCCTTATTTATTTATTTTTTAAAAATTTGATAGAGATAGAAAGAGCAAGCAGGGAAGGAGTAGAGAGGGAGGGAGAAAGAGAACCCCAAGCAGGCTCTGCACTGTCACAGAGACCGATGTGGGGCTTGAACTCATGAAGCGTGAGATCATGACCTGAGCCAAAGTCAAGAGTCGGATGCTTAACTGACCGAACCACCCAGGTGCCCCTAAATGAAAGCCAAGAAGAAAAGAAAAGAAAAGAAAAGAAAAGAAGAAAGAAAGAAAGAAAGAAAGAAAGAAAGAAAGAAAGAAAGTTCTGTTACCTATTTAGAATGATTGGATTCACCATAACAGCTGTTATGATTGGGCACCTGCCCAAATACAACCAGGTGCTTTCCATTTATTATCTTATTTAATCCTCACCGCAACCAGAGGAGGCAGATGATGATAACCTCATTTTGCAGACGAGAAAACTGAGGCCCACGTGTATTACATAATTTTCCCTGAGCTAGAGAACTAACAAGGGGAAGAACTAGGATTGGAAACCAGGTCTGTGAGCGTCCAGAGTTGGCACTCTTCCTTTTACCTGCAGTAACTTGTTAAATGTGCAACTTCCTTAAAAATCACAACCCTCACTTGGTCAACAGCCTCTGACTCTGTCCATTGTCTGTATATTCTGTGTTGTTGCACTTCCAAAGTTTTACTTGCTTTAGAAACTACTCACAGACCTCCAACAACGTCATTTCCCTCACCCATATTGCTTCAGCGCCTTACCCTTCCTTGCCTTAGGTGGGTCACGGCTATAAAGTATTGAATCGTAGGCTCTTCTCCCCCTAGAAATACTTCAGCCCCTCGTTTACCTTTGCCTGCGGTGCCCTGTATGATGTAAAGACTCTTTTACAATGACGCCCCTCCCCCTAGCCCTTCTGTGGTTCTTTGATATTACTTAGAAGGTGATTACATAGCTTCATTTATTTCTTTGAATGCATAGGTTTCATGGTCATTAAAACAATCACAGACTCATCAGCTCTCCCCATGCTTAAATAAGATCAATACAAACCAGAACAAGAGGCTTCTTCACTCCTCGGGTTCACCAAGATTTCTCCTTTCCTTCTTTCACTCCCCTTCTCCCTGCACTGTAATCCCTTCCCTTCTTCCCTGCCCTCAAACTTGGCAGAAAGGAGAATGCAATAATTTTTCATAGTTCTTTCTGTAATGAGTCACAGCATTTATTCGCCTGTCTTTCAAGACATGGTGAAGTTTTGCCTTCATGCAGACTGCCAGAAGCAGCTGTAGCAATTTTGGTGTCTCCTAGAGAAAAAAGAGCCTGCTGGCCCTGCCTTAAAAACCAATGCAGCAATGAAATGGTTAATAGGATGAGTAAAGGCTATTTTTAAGTCTGGCTCCCCTCTCTGATGCACTCTTGAAAATTCACCCTGTACTGCAGAAATCCTAAATTGCAGTGCCCTGCACCCCACTGAAACTCTTCAGTCTGCTGTAAGTAAGCCTCAGCATGGGCAAGATTGGGGGTGAACAGCTGGAGGAGGGGCTCAAGCCCTGGGCCTTTGTAATGGAGGGGCGAAACACTGAGATCCTGCAGAGAAGGAACACAGAAACCCTCAAGGCACAGAGAAATAGACCCAGACAAAAGCCCCGTTACATGGTTGCAAATCACCCCACTGCTGTTATTTTATTTATTGTGGTCTGCAGGAGGATTGTTTTCTCTTTGCAAAATTTTTAAGCTTCATGGGCTTTTCTCCTCCACAACAGCGGTCACTTATACCACAGTGCCACATAGAGACAGTCTTCACCTTCAGTTTTCTTAAGGAAAGGGGGGGGGGGGAGGAATCTTGCCTAGTCAGGATGCAACAGATGTAGAATGAAATTGATGAATTACCAGTTCTTTTCCAGGGATAAAAGATGGAAATACTGTGTATTTAAAATATTGACTTATATTGGTTCTTTTGGTGTAGATTTTGTTCCATGTATTTCTCGCTTTATTTGATTATTTGTCTTAAAGATGACACCTGCATTCATGCTTTTGGATTTAGGTTTATTTAGATGTGGGAAGGAAAGACAAGGCAACAAAAAAATTTTGTATTGCACCAATTAGAGATACATAAATGATTAAACATTTTTCCCCAGGAAAAAAGATTTTTTTTTTCAGTTTCAAAATGGATAGAAAGAAATACCATCCTGTCACTATGGCCAGGCATATTCTGAGTTTGAGGGTTTTTTTTTTTTTTTCATCGGAGGGTTACTAGAGGAGGAAGTCTGACAGAAACGATTATTTTAAAATCTGAAGGGAAGAAAAGGAGTGCGATTCTCTTTTGTACAAGTTTCTTCGGGTATTTGTAAAAAGAGGCTCTTGCCTCAGTGCAGAGGAGGGGAGAGAGAGGCCCTGGAAGAAAAAGCAGCTTACTTCTCTGTATAGAAAGATGTGGCTGACTTCGGTAAACATTTCTCTACAATTGAGGCAGAGCTGCAAGCTACGCCTTGGGGAAGCTGGGGAGGAGTGAGCGTCACTTCTCAGTAACCAGAGCAGCAGAAGGCTCTGCTCCCTCAGACGGCCTTTATTGTCACGACTGGGAAGTTAAAAGAGGCACTTGCAATAAGTGTGCTCAATTTAAGAAAAATAAAAAAGTGAAATTTTCCTGTGACAAATCCACGGAGGTATTTCCAAGGTGTTTGAGCAGGTAATTAGCACCCAAACCAGGTTTCAGGAAATAGTTCTGGTCACCTCAAATGAAGAATATATAATGAGCTGAAGGGCTTGATTTTCAATGGATGATTTACCCAGGACAATAGGCCAAACAGAACCGGGTAAAGGGTTTACAAATGGTAACTTGAGAAGCAGTAGGCTTCCTTCCCCGGGGAGTTTAATTCTGTCTTCTTCTTCTACTCCCAGGTCCCTTCTCTTCAACCTCTCTTCTTCCATCACTTCCACAAAATACACACCATAACTTTTCCAGAAAACTTGAATGTAGACCGTTAAAAAAAAAAAAAAAAAGTCTGTCAAAGAAACATGGGGAGGATAAAAAAAAAAATACAGAGTGAAATTTGCCTGTTGGCCTCTAGGCGTGACTAGCTCTGGGTTATTTCAGGCTGAAACTTTTGAGACTGCATTTTAGCCGACTTGCTGAGGGACTTTGTAGAGTCTTTCCTCATTGGTTTCTTGCACCGGTTAACAAGCAATGCTGAAAAGATAACTTATTCTCTTCCAAGGCTGTTCCAGAAGACTGACGACACTGACACCTGAAGAAGACCACATGAAAAACAGTTCGACATTTCTTAACTGACAATGTTACATGATTTTGTTGATTTCAGACAGGCTCCTTTTACCCATAGGCACTATGGTTTGCTATGCTGCAAGCATTAATAGTTCTAGGAAAATAATATGCTCTGCCATAGGAACTCTGGGAACAACGTGAATAATAGGAGTTACCTTTCACTACTGAGCCTCTTGTATGTTGAAAGATGGATTTTACTTTACCATAATGTTTGCATGATTCTTATTCTACCCATTTACACTTAGGCTCTCCCTGACCCCCCAGTTGCCTGGGGTACACATTTGAAGCTAAAAGAAAGAACTTAGACATCATCTCATAAACTAGGAAATAGGTTCAGAAAGTTCAAATTACTGCCCAAGGTCACCTAGTGTCGCAGCATGGACCAAAATCAAGATTTCCTAATTTCTAATTTTGACTGTTTTTTTCCAGGGCATTCGACCATCTTCCCTATGCAGTTAATAATATATGAGAGCTGCCTAAGAGTACCAATTTCTACTGAGGCATGCTCTCTGTCATTAAGTGCTCCAGCAAACTGTTAATTAAGATTGTTTTGAGCTGTTTACCAATTTAGGTGATGTCAGATACTTCTCTTGGATTCTGTTAGCCTCTTGGGATGGCAGAAAATTCTGTTGATTCTGTTGCCTGAGGTTTGGCCATCTGTTCTAAATCATGATTGTGGCTGCCATTTGGAAATCCATAATCTGACACCGTTACCAGAACTGTACATTTAAAACGCTTTAAGCTCTTTGTGAGTCACAAGCCCTTCATGAGCTCCCCTTAATTTCACAGGATATCCACAGAGCGTGCTAACATTTAAAGTTGAAGGGTATAGTGAAGAAGCTCCACTCCTGTTCTTTTCCCCAGGCATTTTGTTAAAGAGGTCCGAGATAGAAAACAAAACCCTGGAAGGTGCAAGGTGATGGCCCAGCACAGAACGGTCAGGAAAGGTCAGACATAGCAATGAAATCATAGGTACTTCAGTCAGACTTACAAAGTTCTCCAGGAAGGCACATTGGGTACTCATTTGGGGAAAGGATCAACATGATTCAATGTACGTAGAAGACTTTCAAGAAGTATTCTGTCTTAAAATAAATGTTTCCTGGGGCAACTGGGTGGCTCAGTCGGTTAAACGTCTCTGACTTCCGCCGGGTCATCATTTCACCGTGTGAGTATGAACCCCGTGTCGGCCGCTTCCATGCTGACACCACTGAGTCTGCTTAAGATTCTCTCTCTCTCTCTCTCTCTCTCTGCTCCTCCCCACTCACACTCTCTCAAAAATAAATAAACATTAGAAAAAGGTTTGTGAAAAAAATGTTTACTTAAAAAAAATTTATATATTACACCTTGCACTTTCTAGAGTTAATTCTTAGTACCTTAATGTTCCTAATATCCTTTATCTTACAAGTTAATGATTATGCCCTTAAGGGTTAAAATATCTTCTGAAATAATGAGTTAAGACACAAAAAAAACACATAGGACAGTGCCTGGCACATGATAAGTGTTACTGTAAATGTTTGCTGTTATTATTCATTTCTTCATGTATCATTTACGGAGTGCTGATTCTAGTAAGTGGAGACTCACTGAAGGTGAGGGCCATGGATCGTGCCCACAAGGAGTTTATAGACACCTGAAGGAAACAGTTAAGTAGCTTACAACAGAGAGATACCTGGAACAGCATACAGAAGATATTGTGGGAACAGTTGCGGGGGGGCAAGCAGATTTCCTGGGCCCCACGCCAGACTTGCTGAATCCCAACATGAGGTGGAGGGGCCCAGAAAGCTGTATTTTCAAAAAGCTCCTCAAGCAATTCCAAAGCAGCCTGGGGTGTTTGCCTAATCTAAATTAGGCTGGAGGAAAATTTCTGGGAGAGCCTTTCTAGAGGGGTTGATACTAGAGTTGGAATCTGGAAGAATGAAAGGTATCCTAGGCTGAGGAAAAATTGCTCAAAGAAGGTACAAAAGAGTCTTTCTTGTTTGGAGACCTGCTGGTGGATGGGTCTGGTTAGAGTGAAGGCCTTGTGGAAAAGGGTGAAACAAGCAGGCTGACCATATATATCATGACTGAAATCAGGACACTTGTGAGAATGAAAAGAGGTGTTACTAATATCAAGTGGGGGAACAGGTGCCCTCTATAGGAGATGATGCAAGGGGACACACAAGAGCTCTGAAGAGATCTCAAGGGTCCTTCAGAGCAGAGTTTTTGAAGATTGCCCAGAATGATGGCAGCCACTGAAGAGTGGGGCAGACAGGTGATAAGATCAGATCTATGGTTTAGAATTCTTCCTGCCATCTCGCCTTTGGCATCATTCTAAGTGAAATTGCCAATTTTAGAGAATAGTTCATGTTTATACAATTTCTTGGAATATGACATTTACAATTGTTCTTTTTAAAAAAAAATGTTTTTTAAGTTTATTTATTTATTTTGAGAGAGACAGAGACAATGTGAGTCAGGGAGGGGCAGAGAGAGAGAGGGAGAGAGAGAATCCCAACCAGGCTCTGTGCTGGCAGCACAGAGTCCGACCCGGGGCTCGAACTCACGAAACTGTGAGATCATGACCTGAGCCGAAACCAAGAGTCCGATGCTTAACCAACTGAGCCACCCAGGTGCCCCTATAAGTTATTCTTCATAAGGATCCTAATGTAATGCTGAAAATGCACTTAGCAGTTAAAATCAGATATAAAGGTGGCAGTCTGAGAAATCCACAGTGCTAACTAATAACTGGTCCTAGAATACATTATTTCATTTATATAACAATATCCACATTCACTCCTTCATTATTTATTAAACACCTACTATTTACCATTCATTCCTTTAGGTATCGGGGAAATAGAGTGACGAGGCAGATGAGGTCCCTGTCTTTATGAAGCTTACATTCTAGCAGAAGAGATAGACTAAGTAAATATGTAGTATAATTTCAGGTATTGGTAAGTGTTGAGGAAAAAAATCCAATCAAGATAAAAGGCTAAGGGATTGAAGAGTGACTAGTAGTCAGGGCGATGGTATTTTAATTAATTTGGATAGAGACAGCCTCCTTGAATGGCACAGTATGCAGTCAGGGAGTGAGCCATGTGACCACCTAAGGTTCATGTGTTTCTTTTTTTTTTTTTTAAACATTTATTTATTATCGAGAGACAGAGAGACACAGAGCATGAGCAGGGGAGGGGCCGAGAGATGGAGAGACACAGAATCTGAAGCAGGCTTCAGGCTCTGAGCTGTCGGCAAGCAGAGTCCGACGCGGGGCTTGAACTCACAAACCGCGAGATCATGACCTGAGCTGAAGTCAGACACTCAACTGACTGAGCCACCCAGGCGCCCCGGTTCATGTGTTTCAAGCAGAGGAATGAGGAAGTGCAAAGGCCCCGACGTAGGAACAAGCTTGGTGAGTTGGAGGAACAGAAAAAAGAACCTCAAATTGCTTTCTGATCAGGTCACTCCGAAGTCCATGCCATGGCCTACCAGGGTTCCTGTGATCTGACCTTTACCTACCTATCCCTACCTCCTATCTGAGTCTTACAGTTTGGGAGGGAGCTATGGCCTGCAGGTGGAAGGTCCTTGAGAAGGGAGAGGGAATCCTGGTACCTCAGCCTCCCTTAACCTTAGTCTCCTGACTCTCTAATTCTGGCAGCACGTTTTCTTTCAAGAGAAGGAAAAGAATTCTAACACCAAGCATCTACAATCTACTAGCAGAGTGCTTTGTGAATGTCATTTATTTAAGCCTTATACCAGCCCTGTGGGATTAGCAATATTGTCACCATTTTGTAGGTGAGGAAGCAAACTCAAAGAGGTCAAATAACTTTTCCGTGGTTATATTCTATTAAATGGTGATTTCAGGTCTTTTTGCCACAAAATGTCTTTCAATCTTGTGAAGCCATAAGTCATATTAAGTAGGGTATACCGCTGGTACACTACCTGAAAGTCTGTTCCTGACATCGGCTCCAAGACATTGTTTGTAGAATAGTACTTTTCTCCCCCCATGAGGAAATCTCGAAGACTAGGATATAAACCTTGTATAGAGAGTAGTACCCCATTTCCCCCCACAAAAGAAGCTCATAATAAATAAGAAAGCCAGATTTTAATTCTGGTGCGGTGACTAATTCATTAGGTCTGCGACCTTGGCATGCCCCTTTGTCCATCTGAGTCCAGTTTCCAGATCTGCAAAATGGGTGCTATGATTTAAGTCTAGCTGTTGTGCATGTGAAAGTGCTTTGAACTGGAAAATGATATACACATAAAAGGAATGACAACCTTATTGTAAATATATTTGGCCAATAAAAAAATATGTCCTGGTGAATGATGGGTTCAATTTCCGAGTTTTGGAACATTAAAACACACATAAACGCACACAACTACTGGAGTGATAAATAACTAAACTTCTTTCTGGTTGCTAGTTATTTTCATCCTTCATTCTTTCTCATCCTTGAACTTTAAAGTCTATACAGAAAGGCAGATGTCTTGCCTGGAGCATGAGTTGCTGCAAGGGTATGGAAGACAATGGCCAAGAACAAACTAAGAGGGCAGAAGTCCAGGAATGTATTCCATACAGCCAGGCAAAAGAACTGTAAGACGAAAAACAAAGCAAAACCAGTTCCCACCAATCTTATGAAGATTAACATTGTGAGTGATGAAAAAGTGAACAGTGAATAAAGCTTTTGTAGATATACAAAAGAAACTTCCACATTTCTCAAAAGGCCTTTCCCCTGAACCTCTGCAGAAACAGCTGATTCCTCAGCAGTGACATGAAAATGAACCAATTAGGGACACCTGGGTGGCTCAGTCAGTTGGGCATCTGACTTTGGCTCGGGTCATGCTCTTGTGGTTCATGGGTTCGAGTTCCGCCTGGGGCTGTCTGCTCTCAGAGCACTTCGGATCCTCTGTCCACCTTTCTCTCTGCCCCTCCCCTGCTCATGCACTCTCCTTTCAAAAATAAATAAACATTAACAGGAAGGAATGAAAGAAAAGAAGAAAATGAACCAGTTAATGGTGATGAAGCAACAAGATTAACGGCTCAAGTGTAATACAGTGTGGATATACCAAGTACAGCAAAAAGAGCAATAAATTCAGTATTTTGTACGTTTTTTAAAAAGTAAATAAAGTCTATATAGAAAGGATAAGGAGCTGTTTAGGCTACTGCCAAGTGAGATGAACTGTGGGGTGCCTTTATGTAGGCAGTCAAAAAAGGATAATTATTTCTAGAACTAAAAAAGAGACAAAGAGAAGGAAAGGAAGGAGAATGGGGGGCAGGTAAGAATGAAAAATTTCTATTTATCTAGGGCCATTTGGCCTTCTACGGAGTGACTCAATTTTAATTAGCTGGTTTTGACCAATTGTGGTCTTCCTCATCTATAGTCAGGGGTAGGCGCAGAAGAGAACTCAACTCCCTAAACACTGTTAGTATCCTAAGGAGCTATCCATCAGCCCTGCCCAGCAAACATGTCTTTAGCCTCGGGAGGCACTTGGACTCCTGGTTGGACTTACACAAGCTATCACCATCGTTCCTGTAGTCCAGGGAGGGAGGTTGAACTAGGAGCAGGAATGTTCCACTTAGGAAGAGTGGAGTTTCAGGAAGGCTATAAAATGGAGAGGTGCAAAGAGATCAGCTAATACCAGGGATGGCTGCAGGCTTTCAAAACAAGGTTTGTACAGTGGAACCTTCTTTCCTAACTTTTTGATTCACAGTTTTAAATTTTTGTGTGATTTCCTTTCCCAGAAAAGCATAAGCACTATTAAAGGGAAGGAGAATCCAAGTCCTCAAAAATGTCCGTGTCAACAGTGGTCTTTTAGAACTGAAAAAGGAAGGTTCTACCTGGAAGACTTTAAGTGGAAAGGAAGGAATCCCATTATTATTCTGCTGTTCAGAAGATTAAGCAAGAAATTAATAGTTGCAATATTTTTCTTCTAAAAAATGTCCCCCTCTACTTGAAGAAGATCTCATGTAACTCTTGTCTTTTCAGATGAGGATTACAGATCTCCTTCCATCGGATGTAACAGGGTGAAGGGGGCAGCTGGCAATGCTGGACAAGAGCATGGACTCTGAAACCACATACCATGGTTTGAATCCCATCCTCTCCACTTCCTAGCCCTGTGATGATGGGGAGGTTACTGACACTCCCTGAGCCTCGGTGTCCCCATCTAGGACATAAGACTATTTATGCCTATCTATTAATTAGGATTTAATAAGACAGTGGGAAAAATAAGATGCAAAATCACTGAGATACATTTAGTGAGTTAACATGTGTTAATTCCTTTTCTTTTTCTTCCTTATTTGGTAAAGCACCCACATGTTCTCAGTAAATCTTTCTAAAGGGCAATCAATAGGAAAGTATTTTGATCTGAGATTTGCATAGCTAAAACCTTGAAGCTTTTCAAATTTTAGGGTCAAACGCAAAAGGCAGAGGTTTTAGAATAAGAATTCATTAGGCTGTAAATCCTTTTGCATTTGGGGATACTTCTTTCATATTTGTATATAAAGCTATTCACTCAGTATTTATTATGTGCCAAGAACTGATTTTAAGTGATTTACATTTATTCTTCCACTTGATTCTCACACACCCTGAAATAAAGGGTCTCTATTCCCATTTTAGAGGAGAGAAAATGAAGGTTCAAGGTCACAAACACTGTACAGCTTCCTTGGACCCTGATGCATAGTAGATAATAACTAATCAATGGTTGAATTAATAAACTGCCCTGTTATACTTACAGAGCACTTTGAATGTATACATCTTTTTCACATAGCAGATCTTGTTTTATCCTTTTTTAGGCAATCAAATCATTCTTTCCTTCTTCTTTCCCACATTGGGAGGAAACTTATTACTCTTAGATACAAGTAAGCGCCTTGAAATACTAATGGTTTTGAATAGAGTAAGACAGGTTTTCCAGTTCGGTCCTTCTGATTGGTAAAGTCTTCCAAAGGGAGGAGGGAGAAATTGGCAGGAGCGTGTCCGATTCTGAATAGCCCAAACCTGCTGCTTATATGCTCTATTCCTTGCTAAGAGTGGGAAGCCAAATGACAAGACAAAAGATGAAAGTCAGTTTTGATGTTAAAGTCTGCTTTGGCGTCCTTATAATATTGTCATAGATCATTTATATTAACTTAATATAATTACTTTAATAGTGATGCGTATTATAAATAGATGAATCATCTTGAATGCAAACCATAGAAATTAAACAAATTAAGTGTTTAGCTCAAAGGTTTTTTTTTTTTCTTCCTTCTCTTCTTCTTCTTCTTCTTCTTCTTCTTCTTCTTCGTCTCCTTCTGTGTCTCTTCCTGAACACAGGCAGCCGGAGATTCAGGCCCCCAGATTTCTCTCTGCAGAGTGTACTTTACCTTTTGGATGGGACTTTAAAGACTTTAAACAGCTTGAGACTTATAGTTTGCCACAGGAGCATGTAGCAAATTCCTGTTTCTACTTTTTGAACCAGGAGCTGGAGTATAAGAGCCCTGCGCAGGAAGTCGCAGGTGGTGGGAAAGGGGAAACAAGGTCATTTTCAACCATGTACATTGAGGTTGTACCTTTAAAGTCAATTCTAAATTTAATTGAAAGCTGAGGGCAGAGAAGCCAAGATCGGAGCAATGTGGTGATTTATTCTGAAGCCTGTAAGAAGTCATGCGGCTGAATGTGGGATGAGCTGGGGCTTTAATAAAAATGGCACTGGGGAAGCCAGCGGGAAGAGGCACAAGAATGGAACTGGGTTAGATGAAGGATCTCCAGGCCTGAAAGGGAGCGGAGGTCTGAGAGCAGTGTTTGCCCAAACTCTGCTGTTTTTACCATGATGGATGCACATAAGTAATCCGCATCAAAAGCAAAAACCAAGATCAGACAGAAGCCACCAAGACTCTTTAGACAGAGAATTTTGCATGAAATCATTAAGGTGTCCAAATTACAGAAAGGCTATGAAATGAAGGGCAATGAAAACTCACCAAATATTATTTCTAGCTGAAATTTAGCTGAAGAAAAATGACAGGTTCCTTTATTAAAACACTACAGGACTTGACAGCAAAGCTCCCACACATTTCTATGGGTGTTATTGTCTACTAAATTATATTGGACCATTGCAATAGAAAATCCATAACATGTTCTCAGAATCAAATCTTCTCTGTTGACAAATGGTTTAGGAACAATCTTTGCAAGCTAAAAAAAAAGGAAACAAAAACTTGTTAGCATATATTATATTACAAAGGAACTGAGCTAGAAATTGTACTTCCTGGGTTCTAGGCTCTCTGACCTGAGGGAGGGGTTTTTGTCCCTCCAGTGGTGAAGACTGCATTATCTATCCTCATGACTCTAATTTTTATAGGTCCTTTTTTTTTTTTTTTTAGATCAACCTCACATCCTATTCGGCATGACGATTATTATTGATTTTAATCTTATGACGAAAATATTACATGTTCATTGCAGAAAACTCAGACAATGCAAGAGAGAATCAGGAAGAACATAAACATCCCTTATAATCTTACCATCCAGAGATAACCACTGCTAACATTTTGGTCAGTATCACTTTGATAAAGATGAAAGTCAAAGGACCGGGAAAGTTTCACTCACTTCGGAGAACCAGGCACTGCTTCTTATTGAGGAGGAGTTGTCACATTCGGAATTTGGATGTAGTGGTGGCTTTTGTCAAAATCTTTAGCTAAGCAATCACTGACTTTGAGTCAGCCTTTCCCTCATTGCTCTCTTCTTCCTAGTTGGCTGATTCACGCCGGGAAGATCTAGGTCACTACAGAAGAAACCATGCAAGGGTCAGTCTGGATTCTGTGAATCACGTGCTTGTCACTAGTCACCACCAAGTTCCAAATAACTCCCTAGGGGAGTGTAAGTGTTTGGTGTGTATGTGTGTGTGTGTGTGTGTGTGTGTGCTCGTGCGTGCTTTTTGGGTAAAGTTTGGACAAGGACTAGATAGTAATTATAGACACCTAAAAGTGATTGATATGTTGGGGTATAGGAATTATGAGTGAAATTTCTTTTAATTATTTCCTTTATTCTTGTTACAATATTTGTGTAGCAAATGAAAATAGTAAGAAAAAGAAATGGCAAGGAGAGGGGCAGATGAGGACAAGGGAGTGGGCACGGACCAATTCTTTAGAAACAAGCAGTAGTGTATATGGCAGACTTTCTGCCTTCTAGGTTAAAAAAAATTCACAATAATGATGCTTTTGCATTTCAGTTTACTAGATCTGAAAGCAAAAGACCTGGGTTCAAATCCCACTGCTACTTGCTGCTTAGTTTCTCTGAGCTTCAGTTTCTTCATCTATAAACGAGATCATAACACTGCTCTTACCTAATTTACAAAGATGTAAAAGGAAAGTTTAAATGAGGTCATAATGTGAAGAAAAATGTTATTTTAGGATACTGAGACTTTCCTTGTGTTTTACAATTATATTTGACAGTTAGAATTACTTTGATTAGCCATAAAATTTCTACATTACTAGATGTCCCTCATGATGATATTGGTTCTGTTATAGTTGATGGCGTTTAAAAAAAAAAATTTTTTTCCAACGTTTATTTATTTTTGGGACAGAGAGAGACAGAGCATGAACGGGGGAGGGGCAGAGAGAGAGGGAGACACAGAATCGGAAACTGGCTCCAGGCTCTGAGCCATCAGCCCAGACCCCGACGCGGGGCTTGAACTCACAGACCGCGAGATAGTGACCTGGCTGAAGTCGGACGCTTAACCGACGGCACCACCCAGGCGCCCCTAGTTGATGGCGTTTAATTTCTTTGTTTCAGGGAATCAGGTTAAAGCCATGAAAATCTGGGCATGAATTTTGAGAGGCCTTGGACAGGAAACTTAGGCTCACTGAACCTCAGTTTCCTGTCCTGTAAAATGGGGAGAGTGAGACTTACCTTGCAGAGCTGTTAAAGAAATTAGGAAGAATATATGTAAAACACCAATTGGTCACACAAGTACCCTATATGTATGATGGCTGTTACTGTTATAACAGGATCAATTTTTAAAATATTGTCTCTCAGCTCCCTACTCTCATGGTTCATATGTAAAAATACAAGGACATGTTGCTCAGAAGCTCCTGATACACTATCCTTCCATTCCTTGGGAAATATTTCTTCTTTTCTTTTCTTTTTTTTTTTTTCCTTAGGAAAAATTTTTAACTCAGTACTCTGGGAGCAAGACCAATCAATACCTTAGTCTTCTAAGGGATTCTGTTTGCTGATGATTCTGTTTGAAAAGGCAACTAATAAACACAGTCAAGACAAAGTTTAGTTTTGTTAGCAAATTGGGACTTTGCTATAAACTATCAGGATGGAGATAAGACTAAAGAAAGTCACGGCCTTGGACTAACCTATACTAAGGGAAATAGACACATAGTCAAGAGATTTCTGTCGGTATGTTATGCTTCTGGGGGTTTATTCAAACACACGTCTTGGACACTAATTATGGATTATCTAGAGCTGGCTCAACTCTGGGGATGCAAATCTGAGACAGGCAGTATTCACCATGGTTACTTTCTTTTTTTAGTTTTTACTCAAATTCCAGTGTGTTAGCATATAGTGTAATGTTAGTTTCAGGTGTACAATATAGTAATTCCGCACTTCCATATAACACCCCATGCTCATCACAAGTGCCTTCCTCAATTCCCATTGCCTATTTCACCCATCCCCCCACCCACCTCCCTTCTGGTAACCATCAGTGTGTTCTCTACAGCTAGGAGTCTGTTTCTTGGTTTGCCTCTCCCTTTTTTTCTCCTCTGTTTGCTTTGTTTTATTTCTTAAATTCACTGTGGTTACGTTCAGTTTCACCATTCAGGTTGGGACTTAGAAGGACATGGGTTTGAATCCAAGTTTAGCTGCTTTAAGCGACCACTGCTCCACTGGTTACTAGCTGAGTGACATTATGCACGCTGGTCCATCTCTCTGAAAATCAGTTTTTACATCAGTACATTGGATAAAAACAAGGTGTCTGCCTCATAGACAAAAGAGTGGATTAAAGGGCCCAGGTCTACCACATAATTAGTCGGAAAATGATAATAGTGGTTGTTAATAGTAATGATGAGATGGAATCTTAATCTGTGAGCAATGCTTACATAGCAGCAGGGAAAATGTACACGAATAAAGTCCTGAATAAAAGTATATGCTCACGGTGCTTCAGTATTATGTAGGCAGAAGCGATGAAACCTGTGTGAAAAGGGTATGATGGATCAGGAGAGGCTCCAAAGAGAAATGGAGTCTCACCTTGAAAGATGGGTAGAAATTTTCCAAGAGGAAAGGGAGAGAGCGTGGTCCAGGCAGAAGAGGAAGCACAATGTGGGCATAAGTATACAAAGGATGAAGCCTGGGCAGGGACACTGTCCTGTGTCTTAAGCGGAGCATGGTCACATGGTTAAGAATGGTGGGAGAGGAGGTGGAAGGCGCGGCTGCTCCAGACTGGAGATGGCTTTGTATATGCAATGTCGCTGCTCTTGCTTTCTTGAGCAAGAGACAGACATTGCACAATCAGAGAAAGACAAATACCATATGATTTCTCTCATGTGTGGAATTTAAGAAACAAAACAGATGAACATATAAGAAGGCGGGGGGGAGACAAGAGAGGGAAAAATAACCAAAGTTATTTATTTATTTTGAGAGAGACAGAGACAAAGACAGCGAGATTGGGGCAGGGGCAGAGAGAAAGAGAGAGAGAGAGAGAGAGAGAGAGAGAGAGAGAGAGAGAATTCTAAGCAGGCCCTGTGCTGTTAGCACAGAGCCCAACGTGGGGCTCAAACTCATGAAACTGTGAGATCATAACCTGAGCTGAAACCAAGAGTCTGATGCTTAACCAACTGGGCCACCCAGGTTCTCCCACAAGAGACTCAATGATAGGGAACAAAGTATAGGTTGATGGAGAGAAGTGGGTGGGAAATGGGCTAGATTTGTGATGAGTACTAAGGAGGGCACTTGGGATGAGCATTGGGTGTTGTACCTAAGTGATGAATCACTGAATTCTACTTCTGAAACCAATATTGCACTGTATGCTAACTAAAATTTAAAATAAAAAGAGAGACAGACAGACAGACAGACATGGCAGTTGTGCTAGACAGCCTCTACTTGCTCCTCCAGATTCATCCTTCACTTGCTTATGACCTAGGGGGCTGAATGTCGTGCACTTCATCAATGGGCTCCCTTGACCTGTGGCTTCCAGCAGGATTTGGCCAATGGGATACAGGGAAGAAATCAAAAGGAAGAAGACTGAGATTAGGGCATTTATTCCCTTAATGGAAATCACAGCACCTGGCAGGTGGCTTTCCCACATAGCTCTCTACAATTACTCCTTTTATTACCCCTCCCTAAATTACCCAGTTTGAGATACCAAATGTTCTGTGCCAGGACCCTGACTGACACATAACTTAAATAAGTAATAAAAATCAATGTGTTTGTGGGGAGGACTAGGGTAGAGAGACCATAGTGCTAATGCCAAAAGACATGAAGTTTCAGGGCATAGGATTTCTATAAAGAACAATGGTTCGTCCATTCCTTTGTGGCTGCTGGTCTGGAACAACATGAAGACATGGCGTGGCTTCTTGGGGAATGTCTTCTTACCTCTAAGGGAGGCACTCTTGACATGATTGAAGGGTAACACTGTGAAACTCTGTTCCCCATCTCTGTGGGTGGACTGACTTTAAGAGGAAGACCTTGAGAAAAGCTGTCTCATGTCAAGATTGTTCTTGTTAGGCTAGCTACAAAGGATAGACAAAAGGTGGAAGTGGTTGTGGTGACTGGGCTGACAGATTATGAAGAAAAGCTCCCTCTTCTAGGCCTGCCTTTCCTTTGCAAGGAGCCAACAGAGCTTCTATTCTCCACGTCTGCTCTTCATCTAACCCCAGGTATGTAGGAACAATCTATTCCCTCTCCCCAATTCCTGTCCATCTTGTGCTCTGGGAAGGATGGGATGCAACCATTTGCTTTTTATGGCTCTCCCTAGGGCTTTGGATTTTGAGCCTTAGCTCTAATTATGTAATAAAAACATATGTTTTCCATTGTCAGAATTTTAGACAGCAGTGAGGAGGAGGGGGAGATGGGGTGAGGATGTGAGGGTAGACAGGACTAAGTGACTTCCACTGAGCAGTAATTGCAGTGGAGAGTAGAAGACCATTCTCAGACCTCTGAGGCATAGCTGGAAGCATTTCATTCAATAATCATTTCAGATGGAGAGCTGTGTATGCAAGGCACTGCTGGGCTTTGGGGAAATGCAAAGTGGAATGGAAGGGGGATGATGTGGTGAGAGGATGAGACCTGTATACACAGATGTAAGCAGATGAAAGGGCTGGGATGGGGTTTAGAAGACAAAGAGATGAAATCAGGTTGTGGGAACTGGACCATAGAGATGGTATTCAAAGTGGGTCTTGAAAGGTGAGCAGACATGGAAATATCAGGGGATTTCTGGGCCCTTCTTCATTCTTGCCGCCTCTCTTGCCACATCCCCCCAAGCAATGAACTGCTTCATTTGGTGTAGAGCACAGTTTCATATATTTGATGCATAAATATTATGTAGATAAAATTTATCCAGGATATGCTTCTAGGTATTTGTGGTTTAGCACAAGCTGTGTTTTGCACAGGCTACCTTCATCATCACCTCAACCACACCCGCAGTAAATAAATAAATATCTGCTTCTAATTACAGAATTAATGCACAAATACTTTTTGATCTTAAAAAAATGAACCATTATAGTCATAACAGAAGTTCCCTTTGAAATCACCACCACCAAGCCCATATTTACTTCTAGAAATATATTGTTCTGTGTGTGGGTCTGTGGTTACATAATGGTATCACACTGTGTGTTCGTTCTGCAGTCTGCATTTATCACTCAATATATCTTGGAGCTCATTCTGAGTTGCTTCACAGAGATTTACCCTCATTCTTTTTAATCCTGCCTAGCATTTGTTTGTTTCTAGAGATGGTTTTGGAAACACTTTTCGTAAGTTTTTCAGAAACATTTCTGATGATAAAAAATCACCCAGACCTATTCACGGCCTGCCCCAAGAGAATCTGTTTCTGTAGGACTGGGAAGGGGGATGAAGAAATTATTTTCAACCAATATTCCGGGTTGATTTTAATTTTCAGTAAGTCTGAAAACACTATCATGGTTTTTAAAAACTATTTCCCTAGCAAACTACATTTCAGTAGGTTGAATTGTGTGTGTGTGTGTGTGTGTGTGTGTGTGTGTGTGTGTGATTACCAGTAATGCTGCAATGCACCTCCTTGGACCTTCCTCCTAGGGCATGTGCTTTTTTCTGAGGTTGATACTGAGAAATGGCACTGTTGGGTCATGTGGTGTGTACATTTTAATATTATATTAGATACTGCCAAAATGCCTCCTAATGTGGCTATAGCAATGTTTGGTCCCATTGCTATCTCAACATTATTCTTCTTAGCATATTAAAAAGATGAATTACATCCAATCTTTCATCATGTCCTAAAATCAAGTTGTACCAGAACTTATCATCATAACTCTCCCAATCTGTTCTTCACTATTCCAGTGAAGAGAACTAAAGCTCACCCAGATACTTGGAGGCACCTACCTGGCATAGTCATAGAGCATGCGACTCTTGATCTCTGGGCCATGAGTTCGAACCTCATGATGGGTGTAGAGATTACTAAAAAAATAAAATGAAATAAACTTAAAAAAGCTCACCCAGATACTTAAGTCAGAAATCTGGGAGTCTTCTTAGATTCCTCTTACTTCTTCTCACTCCTCAGCACTAATTGGTCTCAAAGATTTAGCAAATTTTCCCACTTTAATATCTGTAGACTCCTGCACGTTTACCATCATGACATAATTCAGTTGTGCCCTTTATTTAACCTTAGAAAATGTAATAAACTCTTCATGGATCTCTCTGCCTCTCCTACCACTCCCTCCTAAAATTCATACATATTAATTGTATCAGCACACTGATTGCAACTCTTTAATGCCTACCAATTACCACCAAAATCAATTTTAGACTTAAGAATTTGCAAAGAATATGGGGCGCCTGGGTGGGTCATTCAGTTGAGAGTCTGACTTCAGCTCAGGTCATGATCTCACAGTTCATGAGTTAAAGCCCCACATCGGGTTTTGAGCTGACAGCACTGAGCCTGCTTGGGATTCTCTGTCTCCCCCCTCTCTCCCTGCCCCTCCTCCAATCGCTCACTCTTTGAAAAAATAAGTAAACATTAAAAAAACCCAAAAGAATCTGCAAAGAACACAAAATCAACCAACCACTTTTTTGTCCAGATCTTATCAATGTCCTGCTTGATAGAAATGTTATCTATGAAGAAATATTTGAAGGCCATGCAGCCTGTCTATTCTTCGAACTATTCCAGGTTTTATTCATTGAAAAATCATGAGCAATACTTAGTCAATACTATTATAGTTCCCTGTAAAAGTGCTTTTTGTGAGTTATTATGTGCTTTGTGTATTCTTTTAAGAAGCATTGCAAAAAACTATCTCTATATTCTCAAAATTTAGAACAATGTTTCATTTACATAAATATTGTCGTGTGTGTGTGTATGTGTGTGTGTGTGTAGAGATATATATATGTATATATATATATGTATATATATCTCTACACACACACACACATACACACACACACACACACACACACACACACACCCATCAAATTGAAACCAATAGGAAAAACCCAAACTTAATCATTTACCCTAGGATGTCTTTTCTGGTTATTTTTACCTACTATACATTATGTAACCCCAGACCTACTTACTCTTCCCTGCGTGATCCAAGCTTTGTTATGCCTCTGTGCTATATCCTCTGCCTGGACTCCTCCCCCCCACCCTTCTTGTTAAGCTGAAGACTCTAATTCAGCCAAAAGATCAACTCAAAGTCACTCCAGGTAAGCGGAGTTGCTCCTTCCTCTGTGCTCCCATAGCACATTATCTATCAATCAGCAGTTCTCACACTGCTTTGCAGGCACTTGCTTTTATTTCTATCCCCTCCTCTAGAAAATGTGTTTCTCTAAGGCAGGGTATATGTCTTCTTCATCCCTTACACTGCCTAATAGACACATGGAACCTCACACGGTAGTTGTTTAATATGTATTTATGGAACAAATGAGTGTAGAGCCGTAAGCTTTTTTTATATGAACAGAGACAACTTCTTTTAATCTTCCTTCCATCCAGAGCAGCAACCTGGAGCCCTTGAAATAGCCATGATTGCCTAAACTGTTGTAACTTCTATGGACAGCTGTGACTGCAAAAAGAGATGTCTTGAACTACGAAGGACATTTCACCCCCTGGCCTTTAGCACAGAACCTATGTGACTGGGTGTTTGTGGCCAGAGGACACAGCCTGCCATGTCTGAGATTATCTTCCTGTCAAACTGCCTGGCTTGGAGGGTAAGAGCAGAGGCTGGATTGGGGAAGTTTGGATATACTATGTATTTTTTTCTTTTGAGGGTACCTTCTTCCTATGGAAGGCTCAAAAACCTTGGGAATTAAGTCATTCCACAAAGGGACAGTTTGTTGAGTTTGTTTTTAATACATCAGAAGCGGGGCGCCTGGGTGGCGCAGTCGGTTAAGCGTCCGACTTCAGCCAGGTCACGATCTCGCGGTCAGGAGTTCGAGCCCCACGTCAGGCTCTGGGCTGATGGCTCAGAGCCTGGAGCCAGTTTCCGATTCTGTGTCTCCCTCTCTCTCTGACCCTCCCCTGTTCATGCTCTGTCTCTCTCTGTCCCAAAAATAAATAAACGTTGAAAAAAAAAATTAAAAAAAAATACATCAGAAGCATACATACTAAATTCCATTAAAATACACAGATATTTTTCTAGTATCAAAGAGGTCAGCAAATATTTTCCATTATAAGGTGACGTTGTGCCTTTTGACCAGTCTGATCACATGTCTTTGGTTTTTGTCTTGTGTATGCAAAAAAGATCATAATATGTATTTTGAAAAAGAAAGCAATTTAAAAAAAAAGGAAGAAAGCAAACCAAGGAGCCCCCACAAGTAGTCTAATAGAATGAGGAACAGCTGGGTATAGAAAGAACATAATCTTCATTAATGCTTATTAGGTGTCCCATGGGTATATGGTAAAAACATAATAAAGCAGCAGTTTTGACTGGACACTGTGGAGGGGATGGGGAGACCAGGGGAGAGGGAAGGTGGTCCTGCTGCCTGGAAAAGTCTTACTCTTGACTTTGGGTTAAAGCTTCCAGGAGGCCTCAATTAACCACCAAGTTGTTCCATTCAGGGATTTATAGTTTTCCATGATGATTTTTAATTTAGTGGTTTTCTCCATTTTGAGCCTGAGTTTCTGTTACGATTAAATTTGAGCCAAATTGTATTATGTTCATCGTACCTGGCTAACAAGAAAAAAGCATTAGTAGACCTGATGTATAAGATACATGCTAGCACCATGCAAAGGCTCAGGAGTCCCACAGCCAGCTGTGGAAGGAGGATTCAAAGAAAAACAGTGAGAAATTGGGTCACCAACTAGCACCCAGTGGCCTGGGCATGGGGACCCATGAGAATCTGCTATTGCCTATGCTCTCGAAGAGTCATGATTTGGTTTCAGCAAAATGTTACCAACTATCACATTAAATTAAGTGTTCACTTGGGAGCGCCTTGCTGACTCAGTTGGAAGAGCATGCGACTGCTGATCTCCGGGTCATGAGTTTGAGCCCCACATTGGGTGTAGAAATTACTTCAATCAATCAATCAATCAATCAATAAACAAATTTTTAAAAAAATAGTGTTCACTAGAATTCCACTGGTTTTGTGATTTGGTTTTCATTTAAATTTATTTTTACTTTATTGTTGCTTAAGTTGTATGTACATAAGGAGTTAATGCATATAAAATAGTATTATAATATTTAAGTCATATTTTAATTAAAAAGTCTAAGTCAACCCTGGATCCCTAAGAGTTTGGTGTTTTATTTTGTTTCTCCTTTGAAAGGGATCTATAGCTTGTTGAAGATTGAGAAACATTGATTTCAAATCTCCTTCTTCAAACAATTGGACATTGCTGTAAGTAGAACTCTGCTCTCAGGGCAGAAAAACTCTGACTGCTAGTCTCCTACAGTGGTCACGTGAGGGGCTGAGAGCCTTGGCCATTTGACATAGGAGCTGACGTTAATTGTCCAATATGGACAAAGGACCTTACACATTAAACCTTATTTAATTTTCACAGCCACCATTGTCTTGATTTTACAGACAGAAACAAACAGGCTTGTAGAGGATAAGGAAGTTAAGCATGGTCAGATTTAGGTGAATGCCACAGTGGGATTCCAACCCAAATATGTATAGCTGTCAAAGCCAGCTCTAGCCTTCTGTTTCTAATTTCTCATTTTCTTTTATATTCTTGTATCAAAATTATATATGACTACAGCTTAAAGAATAAAATGGTTCCACAAGGTTTATAAAGAAAAGCAATAGTTCTCTACCGCTGTGTCCCCCATTTTCCCCACCCCAAAAGCAATCAGTTTCATACATCAGCTACTGCTTTTTATATTGACCTCCATGTTTCTATATGACATGCTTATATTGCTGACCTCTTGAGCGTTCGGTTGTAGGCGCTAAGTAATAACTTTTCACTACAGAAGATGAAGGTTAGCTTTCTTCCTCCCTGCCCCCAGGATGCTCCACTACACATATCACCTTTCTCATCCCCTCTCTCCTCCCAATTTAATTATGTCATAACTTTTGATTGGTTTGCATGAGGGTTTACATTACAATGACCATTCATAGCTGAGTCATCTTGTAAACCATGATATTGCTTTTTCTTTCCTATAAACTCTTGTTTACCATAATTATTATCTTACCTTTCCATTTACTTCGTTTTCTATGTGTTTTAGTCACTATTTTAATGTTTGAGGCTTTTCCTAGAAATCTGTCAGTCTTGTCTGTCTGCTCATATCTAAGTGACTGGGGGCTTGTAGACTGAAGTTCACTGGGGAAAGGGTGCCATGTGGCTAGTCCTTCTGGCCAGGGAAACTCTAGAGTCAGTATCTTTTAGATTTTCTTCCTTTTGGGTTGTCAGAGAAATGCTTCCATTTTTTGGTTGGAGGGTGAAGGCACGGCCTCTGATTGCCAGTGAGCATGCTGGTGTGGTGTGTGTGTGGGGGCATCTCAGCGTCTACACTCAGACCCCCTTTGACTCTGTATAGTACTTCTGTCTTCAGCTGTGCCTGGTCTCTCCCCCTTCTAGAGACTCTGTTTTACTCTCAGAGAATAAATCTTCAGTCTTTGGCAGGTATGGGGAGAGGTTCTCACCCAGCTACACAGGGTGGGGGGCAGGATCTGAAGTCCCCTAGAGGAGGAAAAATAGCCTTAAATGTGTCTTTCTTTCTTTTTCTTTCTTTCTTCCTTTCTTTCTTTCTTTCTTTCTTTCTTTCAAAAAAAAACGTTTTTAATGTTTATTTTATTTTTGAGAGAGAAACAGAGACAGAGACAGAGAGTGAGCAGGGGAGGGGTACAGAGAGAGGGAGACACAGAATCTGAAGCAGGCTCCAGGTTCTGAGCTGTCAGCACAGAGCCCCACATCGGGCTTGAACCCACAAACTGCAAGATTATGACCTGAGCCGAAGTCAAGACATGTACCTCACTGAGCCACCCAGATGCCCCTCTTGCTTTTTTAAAAAAATGTTTATTTATTTTTGAGAGAGAGAGAGAGCGCTCGCGCGCGCATAAGTGGGGGGAGGGGCAGAGAGAAAGGGGGACAGAGGATCCAAAGCAGGCTCTGTGCTGACAGTAGTAGACAGTCTGATATGGATGGGGATCGAACTCATGAACTGTGAGATCATGACCTGAGCTGAAGTCGGACGCTTAACCACTGAGCCACCCAAGTGCCCCAAATGTATTTTTCTGAATAAAAGGCAAATAGTTGTTAAAAGTAGAAAAATTATAAGTAAACCAAGACAAAAAAAAAATGTAGAAAGTTAAAACCATTCCCAATCTCTGTGTCCAAAGATAATTACTGCTAACCTTTATGGATATTTCCTCCTAATCTTTTTACCTATGTGTGCATTTGCATATGTTTGTTTTATTTCTTCAAGCAAAATTGTGGTAATGTAATGAATATTGCTTCTTAATTGTTTTCTACTTGCCAATACATCATGGAAGATTTTTCAGGAATGGCTTTTAAAGACTTTTATCAGCTTTCTGTTGGGAATGCCTTTTGGAATCTAATCACAAACATGACTGAATTAGTAAGCTAGTCCCCGAATTTAGAGGTCAAATCCTACTCCTGTCCCCATATGTACATTTTATCCTTCTAAGTTAGTTAGTAGGGAAAGGGAAACATTTAGTGAAAAGAAGTAAAATGCCCTTAAACCCACCAAAAATTTTTAGGAAATGCACTTAGTTGCATTTTAATTCATTCCTTTTCACTAGCAACACCAAAAGTTGAAAGTGTCAGGAACTCACTGAGAGAGAGAAAAAGGAATTAGTTTGTTATCAAAAGTAATAGGATGAAGCCTTGCTAACTCAATCCATTGTTTTGTAGAATTAACTTCAGCAGGTCACATGCTCCTTGCATTGACCTAAAGTCAAACAGGGGCAGCACAGACTGGGCATAAAAGAAATGCATGTTTCCTGATACATGGGGTTGGGGGAGGCAGGATTTGACTTCTTTTTTGGTTTGGGGATTTCCGCCCCCTACATTTGCCCCCATTCCCCCAACCAAACACCTCCCTCCAAAACAACAAAACCCAGTCTTGCGAATGTGCCAGTGGAAGAACTCACTAAAATAGACATTGCAGATTAAATGTTCTTCTGGGCATCAGTCACATGAAGTATAACTACCTATTTAGGAGATGGGGGCAAATTGTATATTCTAACCAGGGCTACAGGGCCCTGCTCCTCCCCGTGTCTTGCTTCCATTTTTTTCTGCAGGGTTGTTTATTCTTTAAGTAATCGTGTCCAACTTTCTGCTTATAGATAATTTGTTAGGTATGTTCCCATCGAGGATGAAATTTATCATGAATATGTTTATTAATCACCAGGAATAAGGGGATAATTGTACTTATGAAGGGTCTCAAAAGCATACTGTTCAAAATACAAACTGTCCAAAACTATAGTCACAGTGGTTTGCATGGTGTCATGTCTGGACAGTCACTGGGGCTTTGTCAGTCACCTCACCATAGATAATTCTTTGAGACTCTTGCCTTTCTCCTTTCCCACAGTTTTCTTCCTCCCCCTTTTCATTCCTGAACAACTATGTTCTGGACCAGCCAATGGGGCATCCTCAGTGCTGAAGCAATTGCTGATACTAAGTCGAGTATCTTTTTGAGGTATGACCTGCTCACGCATGGGAATTAAAACTGGTGTGATGCAGAGTGATTAGAAGAGGCCCAGGTTCTACTTCTGGCTCATCATTTCTGATCTTTTTTACCTTTTCCCTTCGGGCAGGTCTCTTGTGCCTTTTGGACTTATTTGCTTGGTGATTTTTATTACTCTTGGCACCACAATATCCTTAAATGCTTTCATTAGTTGGGAAGTTTTTCCTTTTTTTTTTTTTTAAGTTTTATTTGTTTGTTTTTTGTTTGTTTGCTTTTTTTAAATGTAGGCTCCACACCCAACACGGGACTTGAACTCGAACCTGAGATCAAGAGTTGATGCTCTATTGACTGAGCCAGCCAGGTGTCCCAGAAAGTGTTTTTTATTCTTTATCACTTTTATGCCTCTAAAGTCATGAAGTCAGAACCCATGTTGTCTTAAGTAGGTTACTTAACTACTTTGTACTGAGGTACTTTGTACCTTAGTTTCCTCATCTATACAATGGTGATGATAATAGAACCTACCTCATAGAGCTGTAGTGAAGAATCATTTATTCATTCATTCATTCATTCATCCATCCATCTGTCCATTAGTTATTGATCCCCTACTATGTTCCAGGCATTGTTCTCATTCAATGAGATGATTTATACACAGCGCTTAACAGAATGTCTGGCATGGAGGAATGCTCACTGCATATCAGCTGACATTCGCATGGAGAAAGTACTTCATGCCATTGTTAATATTACCATAGACAGAAAATACAGGGGCTCCTGGGTGGCTCAGTTGGTTAAGTGTCCGATTCTTGGTTTTGGCTCAGGTGGTGATGTCGTGGTTTTTTTGTGGGTTCAAGCAGAGCCTGCTTGTGATTCTTTCTCTCTCTCTTTCTGCCCTACCCCCTCTCGTGCTGTCTCTGTCTCTCAAAATAAGTAAATAAACTTTAAAAAACAAAAAAAGAGTGGTGCATAGGTGGCTCATTCGGTTAAGCCACCAACTTTGGCTGAGGTCATGATCGCACAGTCTGTGAGTACGAGCCCCGCGTCGGGCTCTGTGCTGACAGCTCAGAGCCCGGAGCCGGCTTCGGATTCTGTGTCTCCCTCTCTCTGCCACCTGCCCACTCGCACTCTGTCCATCTCTCAAAAAAATATAAATGTTAAAAAAAAAACTATGCATACATCGAATAAAAATGTTTAAAAAAAAGAGATAATAAAAAAAGAAAATACAGGAATTTCTTCAACTAGGTATGAGTACTGTAATAGTCATGTACAAAAAGGAAATGAAAAGTAAAATGACATATTTTGTCTGTCTCATCCATCTGGGAGCTATTGAAAGCTGGCTAAAACCAATCTTATTAAGGTAACATTTCCCCAGTGCAGATTACAAGGCCTGGCCACAGTAGTGTCCTAATAAATATTGAATAAATGAGTGAAATTGAATGTGACTTCCATTTCTCAGATTGAGTTTAGGAGAACTGAATTCAACGTTAACTCAAAAGAAACCTGTGGGAGGGACTCATTGACAAGGAGGTAACCTGTGGGTGGTTTTTAATACAATGCAAACATTCTTTGCTTTGTCACCCTGCTCCTTCTTATAAAGGGCCCATTCCCTCCCTCTTGTCTCCATGTCAAGAAGGTAGAACTGGAGAAGCCCTTTGGCCCTTTTCCTGCCCTGATCACCCTCCATTTTCCTGGACTCTGTCACATGCCAACGTGCACCACGGTCTCCCTTTACAACCCCTTGATCAGCATGGAAGCTTCCCAGATCCGTCGCTGCTTTCCCCGTGGTCTGGGTAGGACCAAGCCCCCCTCTTACATTTGCATTCAGGCTTCTTCCTTCCAGTTTAAATGATTCCAGTGCTGCTTGTGGGGCAGTCATCTTGGCTCTGAAGGAAGGACCAAGTTGGAGGAATAGTCAAAGAGAAGACATGACAAAGTGGAAAAGCTGGAGATGACTAGGTAAGGAAGGACAAGGAGAAAAGGGTGGCAGGGGGGCAGTGATGGAGACAAAGCCTCCACCAGTTCACATAGAAAAGTAAAAAAACAAAACAAAACAAAACAAACGCAAAAACAAAAAACCAAACAATGTCTGGAACGTTTTATAAAGTTAAATATATTTAATTATTTTACTCTGAGATTATGAGCTCTCAACAGTTTTTGTGTTAACATGTTCTTTCTTCTATGAGTAAACGGCAATGAAATAAAGAGTGGGTAAGTTGGTTAATAATTTTATTTTTTAAATGAAATTGTATTGGTCAGGGAGATCCCAGTGCCTGGCAGAGAGGTTAAGAACCTTTAATGGTTTTGGAGTCAGAGTCTAGGCTTAACCACTGCTTTGTGTCCTTGGGCAAGTGACTTAACCTCCTGGGTTTCCTCATCTGAAAATAATAAGTGCCTCACAGAGGTTAAAGAACACAATGAAAGACACGTGCTTAGCAAAATGTAGAGAACGCACAACTCGATGATGTTAGCTTTTACTATTATTAATATAGTGACAAAGGAATTTACTTGTATTTAGGTACTTGTTAAGGTGAATAGGACTATCTTAATGGGTAGGAGTTGGTTTTAAGCGTTGGCAGACTGGCAACAATTTGGGAGGACCAGGTTGATTTTTCCCTAGTGTAATTGGAAAGGCAGTGGACTTGGTGGCAGATCTGTGTTTACAGCCAAGTTTTGTGGATAGTGAAAAATTATGTTAGAAGATGGCCAACAGGACTAAGAGGGGCATTCCAGTCCCCGCCCAAAGACTCCCTTCCGGATTCTTCTTCCCGCCCCACTTGCCACATGCGCCATATTACTACTGATGTGCAATGCGGAAGTAACAGACTATAAATTTCCCTCTGCTTATGCTTGGGGGCTCAGACCTCTGGAGAGTGATGAGTGAAATAAACCTCCTGCCTTCCAAGATCCCCAAGTGCCGCTTGGTTCTTCCACCAGGTGATCCAGACCAGGTTCTGTAACATTGTAACGTACCAACAGAGTGGCCTTGGGTGGTTGACAATGGAGCCTCATTGTCCCCTCATCAATAAGGTGGGGGTAATAATGCTCACTAAGAAAGGTTCTTGGAAGGCACTGCGTTCAATTATGGGTAACAGCAATGGCCCAAGATAAATAGTTACTAAGGCATAATTAATCCTCACACAACCTTTAAGGCAGGTCTCATTACTACCCCCGGTATAAATATAAGAAAACCAATGTAACGGTGTTGTATGGTGACAGATGGTAGCTACACTTGGGGTGAGCATAGCATAACGTATAGAGTTGTCCTTTCACTAAGTTGTACACCTGAAACGAATGTAACATTTGTGTGTCAACTATACTTCAGTTTAAAAAATAGGTAAGTGTAAGAAAACTGAGAATAAGGTCAAGTACTTTACCCAAGGTCACACAGGTGGCAGAGCCCAAATCTGAACCCAGGCTGTCTTTAAAGGCCACTTTCTTGGGGCTCCCGGATGTCTCGTGGGTTAAGCGATCGACTTCGCCTCAGGTCATGATCTCGCAGTTCGTGGGTTCAAGCCCCGCGTCGGGCTCTGTGCTGACAGCTCAGAGCCTGGAGCCTGCTTCTGGATTCTGTGTCTCCCTCTCTCTCTGCCTGTCCCCTGCTTGTGCTCTGTCTCTCTGTCTCTCTCTCAAAAATAAATAAACATTAAAAAAAATTTTAAAGGCCACTGTCTTAACCATAAAGCAACACCCTGAGGATAAATGTGCCATGTGGAGATGTTCTGAGGATACTCACAAGTGAATTAGATCTGGGAGCAGAGATGTAAATCACAAAGGTAACAACATCTATTTGGAGAGGAAAGCCTTTTTCCCTAGGGTGTATTTTCTTAATTTGTATTTCCGAGGGGCCATAACTTGTTAAATTTTTGTGTATACACATGTAGTAAGCGTCTAATAAGTGTTTGTTGGCCGAGTCAGAATCCAGTTTGGGATTAACATACACCCCTAAAATAAGGGGATTTAGGCACCATCCCTGCCCTCGGGAGTGGGCAGTTGTTAGGGGAGACAAACGCACAATCCCATTGCAGGGAGACAAGCTTTGGAGATGTGCTTGAGCGCCCAGGGTTGGAGCTGGAGGCTGGGGATAAGGGGAGGCGGACAGGGGCAACAGCAGGAGGCTTTCTCTAAAGAATTGTCTCTGGGGCACCTGGGTGGCTAAGTTGGCTGAGCATCCCACTTCGGTTCAGGTCATGCCTCGTGTGAGCTCTGTGCTGACAGCTCAGAACCTGGAGCCTGCTTCGGATTCTGTGTCTCCTTGTCTCTCTCTCAGCCCCTCCCCAACTTGTGCTTGCGCTCTCTCTCTCTCTCTCTCTCTCTCTCTCAAAAATAAATAAACATTAAAGAAAAAAAAAAGATGGTCTCCAGAAGTGAGCGAGTGCTGGAAGTTGAGCAGGAGTTAGCCACATGACAGTGAAATGAAGGACCTTCCAGGCCAGAGGTGCAAACTGGCAGCACACTTTTGGTCCACAGATGTATTTTGATTATTCACAACTACTTGCCAACATTTAGAAATTGGGAGATTTCACGTAAATAAGATGATTTCTGGCTTCTCTTGAAAAATTCGACGCTCCAGTGGCCACGGGCCCACCCTCCCGCCTGACCACAATGGCTGGCCCGGGGTAAGGGACACCCGCAGTGGGACAGCTCACTAGCATTGCACCTGGCAGCTGAGTTTCCTACCCTCTCTGACACAGGGCCCGAGAAGCAGGGAGACAACATGGTGTTTGTCCTGGCAGCTGTTTGTAGTTCCTCCGATATTAAAGTTTCTGACACAGAGCCTCTGAAGAGGGGCCAAACAAACCGATTAAAAATCTTTTAAATGGATTTATAAATGGCCTGTTGATTATATCAAATGACAACAGGAGGGATGGCAATAGTAAGAATTATTTCCTTTCTCTTTGATTAAATTTTTCAGCTCAGAGGAGGGGGAATTTCTCTTACCTTAATTTAACTAAGGCATAAATGTGAATTTTGTATACTTTAAAATAACGGTCCTCAAGCTTGGTTGCTTTTAGAAATACCAAGGCCAGGCCATATCCCAAGCCAACGATATCAAGTCTAAGCATTCAAACAGTTTTGTAAAACTCCCCAGGTGACTCCGTTGAGCAGCTAGTTTTGAGAACCAGAGATCTAGTGCCTTTTTCCTCTCAGTGTCCACGAAGCACTGGCTCATCTCCAGCGACTTACAAGTCAACGGCAATAATGTCCTTCAGAACATCAATTTCCAGACTGCCGGAAAGCTCCAGCTTAAAGTCCACACGTGTTTGTCCCTCTGATTCAGAGGAGAGCCCGGTTCTAAACTCTAGGGAAAAAAACAACTTCTCTGCACATTGAAGAGGACTGTTGCTTTTTGGCACCTGGAGCGTTTTTACCTGAGGGTTCTGACAATTTAAATAATTGGTATGCTAGAACGATTCTGGCTGACACAAGTGCGGTTTTGCTGATGAGTTGTAAAAACATGTAACAAACTGGCTTTAGGCTAGAGATATCTGGAGAGAGAGAGAAAGAGGGAGAGAGAGAGAGGGATGTGGACAGAGGAGGGAAGAAAGAAAGGCAGGTAGGTAGACAAAACAAGTAATCTAACTCTAATTTCATTCCGCTGACTTGTTTAACACATTTTAATCAGATCTCTTCCTTTGGGATAGCAACTTAGTGAATATCGCCGTATTTCCAGATGTCCAGGTTCTTTTGGATGACTGACTTGTATAAAACTCGGGGTGCACAGTAAATTATTGCGGCAATTTCTCACAGGGGGCGACTGCATGGCTTGGTCGATTAAGTGTCAGACTCTTGGTTTTGGCTCAGGTCATGATCTCTTGGTTCACGAGTTCAAGCCCTGCATTGAGCCCCTGCATCAGGCTCCCTGCTGACAGTGTGGAGCCTGCTTAGGATTCTCTCTCTCTGCTCTTCCTGGACTCATGCTCTCTCTCTCTCTCAAAAATAGATAAATAAATAAACTTAAATTTTTTTTTCTCATAGAAGTATTTCTGTGAAAAACAATTGCTGAAAAATATCTCCAATTATCTAAACACAAGTTATACATTTGACCAAAGCACTGAATTCTCTAGTCCCCAAGAGGAAATATCAGTGAAAATTGTAGCCTCTGCCTTCATATAGTAAGTCATTTTTGGCCAACGTACAAATGGATCATTGACTAAAAATGATGAAAAGTGAAGACTTCCTGAGCTTTTTTTCCTCCCTCATAATCATTTCATGTCTTGGAGCTGAAGTATTTTTCTGTGAGATTTAAAACTGAAAATACATGAGTTACAGATTTAGCAGCTCTAACTTCTCTGAGAAGACAATGTTTGGAAGCAACTCTTATTTCTGGGGCAGATCACACACTTGATGCTTGAAGAAAATGAGTCAAGATAATGTCTTCCATTGAGGAAACTTGGCAGTCATGGGTTGACTGAAGAACTTTCGGAGTTAATCAGAATGTTGAGTTGTCTTCAGCTTTAAAAATGATTTTGTTTTAACGTATGTTAGCTGAAGCAAAAAAAATAATACAGTAGGAGCTATGCGTCTATCAGAGTGACTGACAGATTGAAATTCTCTAGAAAAATAGATTATTTTCCCTCAAAGAGAGTAAAGTTTTGGTTTTCAAAGTCAATCAGAAAACTAACAATTTGGACAGGAGGGGAATCGGCTTCTCTTTTTGAGACAGTATATTTCTAATGATTTTTATGGAGACTATAATAAGGATCAAGAAACAAAAGCTTGATATGGACATGTTTTTAGCTAGCAGATTGAAAAGAAATAATGGCATGAAATAAAGTGGGTTTTTTTTATACTGACAAAGTTCTCATTTCTTTTATATTGTCTGAAATAAAAGGTCCTTGGTCCACAGATTTAAGGAAGATTCAAGTTTATATAGCAATCTTCCAAATACTAGGTATTTATTTATATGTATGTATAGTTTTCAAAATGAAATTTCAATGATAAGAAAATTTGCTGATACCCAGATGTCAACACAAAATTTAAAATGTGATAGTTTTATCTTATCAATTCTACTTCCAACACTACAGGGGCAAACATATGTAAGAAGACATCTTAAACACTTGTATTTGTAAAAATATCCGCATTTTTTGATGAAGAAAGGGAAACTCCCTCACATATCTGCCTGCCTTATGGTCTTTAATTTCCTTTCCATAAAAAGGCTTTGATGGGCTTGAGTGAAAAGTAGGTCAGCCTGTGGAAGAAAATTTCAGATGCAAACAGCAGTCTTTCTCATTTCTCCTCTAGGTGTGGCATCGCACCTGGATGTTCTCTGAAACAGCAGCATACTTTTTGTGTAGTTTCTACAGCATCCTTCCTGAAAGTCTTTGGGGATATGTTGGCCCTCTCTGTCATCCCTAAGAGGAACGTGCATTTTCTAAGCAATGAGGCCTTTATCCCCATTTTGTCTTGTCATGTCCAGTCTCAAGCCCGCCCCCCTTCTCCAGCTGGCTAACTTCAGGCTCAATTTGGGTGTCATGGACTCCTTTTCAGGGAAGCCTGCCCTGACCACCCCTCCCTGGAAAAGTCTGGATCAGTGCTCCCTCTCCAGGCTCCCATGGCACCTGCGTCTGGTTGGTGTCACAGTCTGCACATGCCTATTATCATTCCTTATTACTCCCCTTTCTTCAGATTGTCCATGAAGGCTGTCTTCTTCACGACTATATTCACAGTGCCCAAAATGGTGCCTGGGAAATAATAGCCCTCAGTTCATATTAGTGGAATAAATAAATAAATAAATGATAGATCTAAAGAAGAATTCTCAGATAGAGGTGGAACAGAGCCACAGACTAGGAAAACTTCAGTGAAATCTGGTTAGCAGTCGGTTAGCAATGCCAGTTGACCACATAGCTTCCTTCCATGGGAAATGAGAAAGTAGATGTCAGTGGTCTGCATATTTAGCTTTGGAAGCTACTTCCTTTAAATCTGTCTCTCCCTTTCATCTGCATTAAAGAGCCTCCCTGGATCTATAATAGACAAGAATATAAAAGCATCATTCTCTTTCTCATCCCATCCTGTTTACTCAGCAACCCTAGCCCCCGCCTTCGCCTCAGCCCACATGTTCTCTATTAATAAGAGTTAGAGGAGGCCAACCTCACCCAGCACAGTTTTCCCCCTTCTTTTCTCCTCAGGGAGGCCTCAGCCAACTGCCAGAACTCATGAGTGAAAGGTTTTGCCTGCTCTTGGGAGCTTCTGGGGGAGGGTGAGGACAAAGGTGATGTCTGGGCCTCCAGTGTCTCTGAGACCCAAATAACCTCAAGTGTTTTCAAACCAACAAGCAGCTTATTTAAAATTTGGTGATAAGCCATAGCCCTCATTTGGGGAAACTGAGAGGCACATTTTGAGGAGTAAACACATTTACTATAACTGGAAATGGGGCCAAATTCTGTGCCTTTGGAAAAGTCAGTAAAGCAGTCACACCCTGGTGCCTTCTAAGTGAATTAACGTACTGTATTCCATTTGAGAGTCATTTCTCTCTTCATCTTTAATTCCTGCCCCGAGGAGCCATCTGTACTTGGAGGGTATGTGCACAGGATAACTCACTGTGGACCAAGGACCTTCGTGCTCAGCCCTCAATGAATGACTCTTTCATACACTGGGAGCTCCTTCCGATTTTCTGACTAACCAGAACTTACTTGGCGTAGAAATTTCTAACTGCAGAAAGGTTCACACGAATGTAAAAACAAAAGGCAATGAGTACACTTTCTACGTCCTTTTTGTTGTTGTTGTTGTTGTTGATGTGGTGGTTATTTTTTAACCCATAAATATCATATATTCATCCACGATATTCTTCTCAGGATCTCAAGCTTATCTCTCAAAAAGACAGATGAAAAGTTCAAGTTATTTTAGGGCTTTGAGGGAGGGACATTACGTGAATTCTTCTTTCAGTAGAGGCAAAGTCCCAGAGTCCAGGAAGAGTTAATGCCTTTATAAGGTGAATGGTATATTTCTTTCTTACCACGGCTGAGGCCCGATGCTTGATTTAAAAAAAACAATCAATTAAGTAGCTGGAGTCATGCTGTCCATCAATATGATTGTCAGTCAACTATACCAATCAATGGACTTATTTACATTTGAATCTCTTCCTTCTTTTGTATGGACTTTTGGAGACTCTTTTTCTTTTAAGATTTTTACTTTATTATTTTCTGTTTATACGTTATATATGCTTATTGTAGAAAAAAATCAGAGTATAAAAAAAAAAGCATAATGAAGGGAAAAAAACCCACAATGTTACCACCCAGAGACATACAGAGACCATTAACATAATGGCCTGTTTCCTTGGAGAATTTTTTCAAGCCTATTTTTTGATTCTTTCCTGCCCTGCTTCGGAAATGCTTTTTTTCTTTTTTTTCTTTCCCCAGTATTTCTGCCAACAAAAGAGAATCCTTGTTGTGGCCCCATCTGAATGTGAATAAAACCGTCCAGCTGCTGGTTCTCATGTGGCACATAGTAGGCACACAGGAAAAGCGTGTTTACTAAATATGACTGATTATTTCCAGAGACCCAGTGAACGGATTCTTGACTAACTGGTGCTATTCATCAGCGAAACCACATGAGATAGGAAATTAAATGCAGGTTAGAGAGAACAACATGTTATAGAAATGTTAGTTAGTATGGTTTTTAATAGTCGCTCAGCAGTTAGGACGAAGAAGCTAAATTAAAGAGGACGAGAGCTACAGAACTTCTCTTTTCTTGCCAGAACACTTGTAAAGGGCAGACTCTGGGAAGCCATAGGGCCCTACACCATTCTGAAATCCAAGCTTTTGCATTTGGTTTCCACATTATATGTCACCTAAGCCTACTCAAAGTCTCCATTAAAGACTGAGAAAATAGCCCTTATTTTACATAGAATAAAATTTGGGGTTCTGAATTTCTAATTCATGCCTCTTATTTAAGTTCCCACACAAAACCTAGCATTCAGTTTTTGTAGCACCTCCACTGGGTTTCAGCATATCCTTTTCAGATCATTCACCAGACAGCATCCTACAGCTCTCATTCATAAAGTCCAATTATAAGACAAGAAATGTCAGGAATATACACTTTGAGAGTGGGAGGCAAACAGAACAGTACATTGTGACTTTGTAAGAACAGCCATGCATTTCCTCTGGGCTTGTTTTCAGTTCCTTTGTCAGCTGATTACATGGTCTTTTATAATTTCTCATCTACAGAATGGAGCTATTTGCTTGTGGATTATTTGAAAGACACAGGCTTATGCAAAAGAAAAACGAAATCATCATGATGTAGAATGATATTTCTGGCTACATGTTTTTGCTTTTCTTTTTCTTTTTTAACGTAATTATAAGAATACAATTTATAATAGTGACTCTTTAGATGTATGAGACAAGTAAATATTCTATTAATTCAGTCTTAATGCATATGTAATGCTATATATGCATTTGTTATTTACATAATCATATTTATCAGTAATTGTATTTATTTTCATATAAAGAAGATTGCTATCTTATATGCATTTTGTTTTCAAAGCACATAGGTTTTTAAAGCACACACTTTGTGCCCCTCAATTCCTACAACAGTCATTTTAGTTTAGATAGTACTTGATAGGTCACAAAATGTTTTCATTATACATTATGTTACTTAATTCTCATATTGCTCTCCAAATGGGAAATTTAAATTCTCATAGCTGGCTGGCTGGCTCTGTTGGTAGGACTTGTAACTCCTGATCTCAAGTTGGTGAGTTTAAGCCCCAAATTGAGCATACAGCTTACTAAAAAAAAAAAAAAAAACAAAAAACTATCAATCAATCAATTCTCATCCGTGGCTTTCCTTACCCATAGATAAGTTTCCTCTTCTCTCTGCCCAACATCCCTTTACTTACTTATATTTTGAGACTTAGTTCAGGGCTGGTCCTCCAAGAATCTTTTCCCGAATTAATTAAGTTGAAGTGAACTTATCTCTTCACTGTGTCCCTTCACTACTCTATAGATTCAATTTTCATGGGAAGTTTAAAAAAAAAATCTAGTTATTTTTAGAAATTCAAATTGCATATGACTACATTCTAATAAAATTACTATAAAAACCTCTTAGTGTTGGGGGCACCTGGGTGGTTCAGTCAGTTAAGCATCCAACTCTTGATTTTGGCTCAGGTCTCAGGTTGTGATCTCACGGTTGGTGAGTTTGAGCCCCGCGTCGGGCTCTGTGCTGACAGCTCGGAGCCTGGAGTCTGCTTCTGATTCTGTGTCTCCCTCTCTCTCTGCCCCTCCCCTGTTCACGCTCTGTATCTCACTCTCTCTAAACATAAATAAACATTAAAAAAAATTTGTTTTAAAAATTATGTCTATGTGAAACTAAAAACAGTGAGTAAACGTTGTATGTCATGTAGAAATATGCCAAGATAATGAATTGCAGAGCAGTGTCGATGGTGTGATCCCATTTGTATTTAAAAAAAAAAAACTTTTTTTTAATGAAAGATAAAGTTACTTTTGGTAAGTGACTCTGGACGACCTACCAAAAAGAAGCAGAGAAATCTTTTAACTTTCACTTGATGAGTTTTGATTGTTCTAAGTTTTTACATGATTTTATTTAAAATTTTTATTAATTGTTCCAATAATAAGTACCATGAAATCTTTCAACAGAAGGAAAGATAAAGAGTGAGAAAGAAAAACATTTTTTAAAAATGTTTAATTATGTTCGAGAGAGAGAGAGAGAGACACAGAGAGAGAGGAAGAGAGACAGAGCACAAACAGGGGAGGGGCAGGGAGAAGAGACACAGAATCCAAAGCAGGGTCCAGGCTGTAAGCTGTCAGCACAGAGCCTGATGTGGGGCTCGAATCCATGAACCGCAGAATCACGACCTGAGCCAATGTTGAATGCTTAACCGACTGAGGGACCCAGGTGCCCCCAAATTGCTTTTCATCCAAGTCTCCCTTTGCCTATCCTGAAGAAACTTCGTTTTCGTTTTTATTTTTTATTTTTATTATTTACTGATTGATTTGAGAGAGGAGAGGGGAGGAGTAGAGAGAGAGGGAGACAGAGAATCTGAAGCAGACTCCACACTGTCAGCCCAGAGTCCGATGTGGGCTTGAATTCACAAACCCTGAGATCATGACCTGAGCTAAAGGTGGATGCTTAACTGACTGAGCCACCCAGACACCCCAAGAAACCTGTTTTTTATTTTTATTTTTTATTAAAAAAATTTTTTTTTAAATGTTTTTGTTTATTTTTGAGACAGATACAGAGCATGAGCAGGGGAGGGGCAGAGAGAGAGGGAGACACAGAATCTGGCTGACAGACTGAGCCACCCAGGCACCCCAAGAAACCTGTTTTTTAAAGCCATATAAAGGATTTTGAAATTTCTTCCACATTAGCAACTTTCCAATTCAAATGAAAATTGTGACAATTCTGCCACTCTATTATAATATTTGTGCAATGTCTTGTGTTCTCTATTATAATATTATAATATTTATTGAGCATTAAGACAAAAATGAGAAAGGTGAGAAAAGGTTAGGTTGTCAGGAAAGAAAACTAATCTTTTCACTATTTTCTTGTATTAGTGAATAGTACAGGGGTGCCTGGGTGGCTCAATAGGACCCGACTTCAGCTCCGGTCATGATCTTGCTGTTTGTGAGTTCAAGCCCCACATCAGGCTCTGTGCTGACAGCTTAGTATTACCTTTCATGAATTTATAGGTATTTAAATAACTAATCCTTTATTGCTGGGCATCTAGATTGTGTCTAGCTGTTGGCCTTTGTGATGCACATTCTCATAGTTGGATATTCGTGCACAGCTATGACTCTTTCCTTGGAATAAATGTTTTAATGATGTAACTGTTGAGTCAAAGTTCAAACAAGAATTTAGGGTTTTGATGTGCCCCACTTAACATTGGAATGACTCAATGAATGGTTGTGATTTATGGCAAACAGGAGACATGTGTGGAGGAGACCCCTGCATTCAGGCTCAGAAGTTAAGTTGGTGGGTGGGATAACTAGGGACACTCTTAAGCCACTTTTGGGTCAAGAGAGGAGAAAGGGTGGAAGAATCTCCACATTTTTGTGAATGCAGTGCACTAACTGCTCAAGAAAGGAGGCTTAACCTCCTTATTTCAGCCAGCACTTGGTGCTGCTCTCCCGTGTATCTTGTAAAAGAATATTTAAAACACAGAAAAAGAGCAAGTCTTTATCCAGCCTCTCTCCTGCAATTGCGACTATTCAGAATCTACTCACCTTTCAAAGAGTAATTTAAGTCTTACCTTTTTCATGAAGCATCCCTGACTCTCAAGGATTTCTTCCTTTATTAATGCATAGTGTCTCTTGTCTTCATTCCCATATTAAGGAATCATTTTTGAAACTACTTTGTGTCAAGCCCTATGCTTGTTTATCACTTTAATCTTCACAAATATCATGTGAGGTCGTTATTAACACTCCAAGTTTACAGATGGGGCACTGACGCTGGATAGATGAGATAACTTGCCACTACAGTACAGAAAAGAGACTGACTCAGAATGAAACCAAGGTCCTTCACTCTACCCAACTTTGTTGAAATCAACCCAGAAGTGGGAAGAGGCAGAAGCTAAAACATATATGCAAGTAGAGGGAGAGTGAATGTGAAAGGGAAGAGCAATGGTTTAGGGGATTGTGGGGAAGGGTCCAGTGAGTCTGGCATGGAAGATCCTGGATGAAGTGACAGGAGATGCAGTTGGGAAGGAAGGTTGGGACCAGGATCTTAATGAATGCAGAAGCACCTAGCACAGCTCTTGGAACACAGTGAAATGCAATAAAGGCAGTGAAGTCTCAGAATCTGTTGAAGATTTAAAGTGTTCTTGTTAAATGGTTTCCCTTCTTAGCTAGACTGTGAGCCCTCTGAGGTCAGAGGTTGTTTCAACCGAGTTCATCTCTGTATCTACAGGGTCCAGCACAATGCCTGGCATGTGGTAATGCCCCATAAATCTTTGTTGAATAAATGAATTGATTCATGAACATTCTCTTGGGAAGCAGCACAGACAACACCAAGCCAAAAACAAAGCAAAATACTGCTTTTAGAGTCAGAAGACCTGGTTTCAAATACCTTCTCTAGCTTACAGGGGTGTGAGTCTGGGTAAGTCACAAAACCTCTTTGAATACTTTATTCATCTGATGATAATACTCACCTCAAAGTGTTATTATGACAATCAATAGATCATACTTTTGAATTGCTTGGTACAGTAGTTGACAAATTGTAGACATTCAACAAATGTCAGTTTCCTATTTCCACCTTTCCACTATCCAGAACTGAATTGTGCACTAGGAGAGCATATTTCCAGACTTAAGGGAAAGCCTCCATTTCCAATATGTGTTCCTACTGTCAGATCATGGTTCTCAATTTAATATTTAAAAAAGATGACTAGTGGGGCGGCTGGGTGACTCAGTCAGTTAAGTGTGTCTGTCTCTTGATTTTGGCTCAGGTCACGATCTTAGGTTTCATGAGATAGAGCTCTTTATGGGACTCTGCACTGAAGTGCAGAGCCTGCTTGGGATCTTCTCTCTCCCTCTCTCTTTGCCCCTCCCCTGCTCGTTCTCTCTCTCTCTCTCTCTCAAAATCAATGAACTTTAAATTTTTTAAAAATAAATTAAAAAGATGACGACTGTTTAAATTATGGATTATAAAATGCCACATTATAGGTTCTCAATAAACAGATACTGAATGACTGAGTGAATGAATGAATGAATGAATGGCATGAGATTTGAATATTCAGAATTTTTTTAGAGTCTTGGGGCACCTGGGTGACTTAGTCAGTTGAATGTCCTTCTTCAGCTCAGTTCATGATCTCATGGTTCATGAGCTCGAGCCCCACACTGGGCTTGCTGCTGTCAGCCTGTCAGGACAAAGCCTGCTTAGGATCCTTTGTCCCCCCTCTCTCTGCCCCTCCCTGGCTTGCGGTCTCCCCAAAATAAATACATATTAAAAAAAAAAAAGGAATTTGTCAGAGTCTCTACAGCACTCTCAGGATCTAAGGTATATAAATATGTCAGTCACTAGTTGATTAGGTCATTCTTTAGTTGATTTGAAAGACCCATCAAAAATTCCTTTTGTTTTGATTTTATCTGCAACATTTAATTAACCAAACTTGTGATGACCTAACCAGCTTTCTAGCTATCTTGATGCCAGAATAGAGCACGCTGGATTCAATAAAAAAGAATAACATCCATTAAAAAATAGCCTGCTGTCACCTGGCTTAAATATCATTTCTTTCTTTTTTTTAACAGCTTTATTGAGATAAAACTCGCATTTCATACAATTCATATTCATACAACTTAAAGTGTACATTTCAAAGTTTGTAATATATTCACAGAGTTATGCAATTATCACCAGAATCTAGTTTTAGGTCTTTTTTATTGTCTCCAAAGAAACCCTGTGCCTATTAACAGTCATTGCCCATCTCCCTCTCATTTCCTCAGACCCAGGCAAACACTAACCTACTTCCTGTATATAGATTTGCCTATTTGGAACATTTCATGTGAATGAAATCATACCATATGTGTGTTTCTGGCTTTGTTTGAAAGACTGACTTCTTTCAGTTAGCATAGTGTTTTCAAAGTTCATTCATGTTGTAGAATATATCAGATCTTCATTGATTTTTATTACTTAGAATATTCCTTTGTATGGATACACCAATTGTATTTACCCAGTTATCAGTTGATAGACATTTTGGATTGTTTCCACTTTTGGCTGTTATAACGAATACTGCTGTGAATATTCATGTGCGTGCTTTTATGAAAGTATGTCTTCATGTCTCTGGGACATATATCTAGTCCCCACCTAAGTTCTCCTTGAAGTAGCATTTGACTCTATTAGTCATTCCTTCACCCTTAAAAGATGCTCTTACCTTGACTTTCATGATGTTACATACATCTGCTCTTCCTGCCTCCTACCTGGGAACTCCTCTGGTCTTCTTTGAAGGTTCATTCTCCTGAACGTGGACATTAAATGTTGGTCTTCTTTAAATCTAGTAAATTAATAGAATACTTTAATTTATATCACAAAGAGAAATCATAATGTGATTAGGAAATTCAGCACCTATTTTATTTTTATGAAAAAGAAGAAACTGTTAGAGAAAAAAAAATAAACCTGAGATTTCCCAATTGAATAAACTGTATCTCTAAAATCCATCAGCAAACAACAGTGACAAATAAATAATTCAAGTATTTATTTAAAATCAGAAGTAAAAAAAAAAATAAATAAATCTCAGCAATAGACTCTTTTCTCATTCTGTAATCTTCCCAGAGGCAATCTAATCCCTTCCCATGGTCTCAGTTACCATCTCTATGTCAATGACTCCAAATCTCAGGTCCAATCTTTAGTCCAGACCCACATATCCAAATGCCTACTTTCTAGTTTTTCATAGATACCTTAAAGTCACCTTAATCTCCTTCACACATCCATCCTCAACTCATTATCTTCCTTGTCCTCTTTAAACGGATCCTCTTTCCATGTTCTTTTTCTTAGGAAACGTAGAATGCTGGGGCCCACATTCAGAATTTCTAAAAAATCTTGGAGCTATCCCAGTCCCCTTTGTTTACTACTTACCCCATATATTACCTACTTTAAGCTTTGTAAATTTTACTCCTAAAATATTATTTGAATCTGTCTGGTTTTCTCCATCTTCATTGCCGTTGCCTCAGGGCAAGTTACCCTTGCTTTTCATTGAGACACCTACAGCAGCTTCCTAACCAGCATCCCCCCATCCTGCTTCCTCCTTGCAACAGTTTTCCATATCAGCCGGAGTGATACTTGCACAACACACAATACGTTCACATCCACCCCCCAACTTGCCCTATTTAAAACTTTTCATTGCCTTTTTATTGTTTTTAACATAATGTTTAAAACACTATATGTGGTTTTCAGTACTCAGCAAGGTTTGGCCTCAGTGATTGCTCCAGTCTGGCCTTATTCCCTTTCCCTCTTTTTTTTTTCCAAGTTTATATGTTTATTTTGAGAGAGAGCGTGAATGGGGGAGGGGCAGAGGGAAAGGGAGAGAGAGAATCCCAAGCAGGCTCCACGCTCAGCATGGAGCCTGATGTGGGGCTTGATCCCACAGACTGTGAGACCATGACCTGAGCCGACATCAAGAGTCAGTCACTTACCTGACCGTGCCACCCTGGCGCCCTGATACCCTTCACGGCTTGTTTTCTGTGCTCCATCCACACCATCATTCTCTCACTTCTTCAAAAGAACTAAGTCAAGGTCTTGGCATGTGTTTTTCCCTCTTTCTAGAGACCACCACCTCTTTAACCCCCACCTTTTTTCCTCCCCCACTTGGTTAATTCCAATATATCCTTCTTATCTGAACTAGAACATTTTCAGAGAAACATTTTCTTCAATTGATCTCCTTGTTCCCTCCCACCCCTTCAATGTGGGGTAGGTACTATTTCATTTTCTTGGCTCCATATTTCTTTCTCTCAAAACATTTATCTGTTTGTAATTATGCATATCTTTGTCCAATCATTTTTAATGTTTTTTTTTTAAGTTTATTTGTTTGCTTTTTTTTTTTAACTAATCTCTATACCCAACGCTTGAATTTACAAGCCTGAGATCAAGAGTCACAGGCTCTTCTGACTGAGCCAGCCAGGCATCTTTTTCTCTATGTAAATAGGTATTGAGAATGGTTTTTCCCCTATTGCATGCCCAAAAATGAACATGATACCTAACCATTCGTAGATAATAAATAAATCTCTGCTGACAATATGAACAAAGACCACCAAATTTCTGGCTTGGATAACTACTGGATCATGTGTTAAGTTAAGGAATGCAAGATGAGGAATATGCCGGAACGCGGCCAGGAAAAGAGAGATGTTAAGTACGAGGAAAGTTGCAATTGAGGAAGTCCCAGTGAGCAAATGCAGCAGGTGGTTGGACTACAGATTGAGAGCTGTGGGAAGAGATCCCGATGGAAATGAGGGTTCAGAGGCTATATGCATAGAGCTTTTGGTTAAGATCTTGGGAGCAACAGGGGCACCTGGGTGGCTCAGTGGGGTAAGTGTCAGACTTCGGTTTGGATCATGATCTCATGGTTCAGAAGTTCCAGCCCCACGTCTGGCTCTCTGCTGTCAGTGCAGAGCCCACTTCAGATTCTCTGTCCCCTTCTCTCTCTGCCCCTCCCCGCTTGCATATTCTCTCTCTCTCAAAAATAAGTAAACATTAAATTTTTTTTTTTTTTTAAAGATCTTAGGAGTGGCTGAGCTAGCCCAGGACAAACATGTAACATAAAAGGAATAAAAGGCAGAAGACTAAACTCTAGAGATATTCTTGTTAAGAAACAGGCTAAAGAAGATTTAGAATAAAGTTCGAAATCACAAGTCAAAGTTTGGAGGAGTTATATGCTACAGAGGGAATCTTTGAGTTTGGTCATTTGAGTGAGGTGATAGTCATCAGAGCTTTCGATTTTAAGAGATTTTTGAAGATCCTGTTCCTCAACAACTTTTCACCTATTGGTTTCAGCAGCCATAAATGATCCTTGATTGAATCAGTTATTTTGCTGGGGATTGCTGAATGGTGATTTTTAAATTTCATTTCGATTTCTTCAAGAACTCCTACCACTTCACCCTTTCCCTTAACAAAAAATCTTATGTTCTTCTCAGGGAACGATTCCCCAGGGCACCTCCCTCTTCCACTAGCCCATTGCTGGGATATTTTACCCATAGGTTCTGGACAAAACTCCTTCTTGAGAAGGTTGCAAGGGAATGGAGAATATGCTGGAGTAAGATTTGCTAAATCTTTGGAGAGTATATCCAAAGGAATGAAGACTTTTCCTTCTGGCAAAAAACATGACCCCTTCCAGCCTTACACCTCACCGACAAAAAATGCAGAGAGAGAGATGTGATTTATACAAGGTCACACACCCCATCCCTTGAAAGCCAATCTCTAAATATGATCTCATTCTTCAGACAGCTTTCCAGGGCCATCCAAGTCTAAGTAAGCTGCCCTTTCACGTGCACCCTTACAGCACCTTGCCCTTCCCTCTCCCGTCAGTCAGCACGCAGAATTGTAATGGCCACTTACCTAAGCCCTCACTAGATCTCAGGGTCTTTGACAGCAGGGGCTGTGTCTGTCTGGTTCCATAGTTGTATTCCCAACATTTGATCCAGGACCTCACACATAACAGGGGCTCAAAACATTTTGCTGGGTGAATGAATGATTAGGGAGACACAAAGGGGGAGACGTGCGTCTAGCGAAGTGTGTATAGCATTCTGTGGCTGGAGCCTGGAGAAGGAAGGAGCAAGCAGAAGTGTGATGCAGTAGGCATCCAGAGGGCTTAGACATTACCAGCAAGGCACAGAGAGCCCTGGGGGCCTTCAAGGAGTAGATGTCCACCTCCTATTGGATTGGTGATTCAGAAAGACCTCATTTAATCCTCTTAACAACTTGATGAGATAGCTGTTCCTATCTCCATTTTACTGATAAGGAAATGAGCCTCAGAGAAATTAAGCGACTTGCTCAAGGACACCCAGCTAGGAGGTAAGTGGAGTCAAGAATCGTGACTGTCTCTCCAGCCTGCCTCTCGTCTTTTGTCAGAATGAGAATAGATTCAACAGCAGACCAGAGACAGAAACTATCTTGGCCAGGATTCTGACAGGCTCATAGCCTGACTTCTCAGTACTTAATTTCTTCAGTGAGTCAGAGATAAAAATAGACATGCACATTTGACTTCACAAGATGCACATGCTTGGGGAATTGCTGTCCATTTGAACGTTTTCAATGTCTGCATCTTGCTGCACCTTCTCTGCCTGAGGTCACATGGTGAAAATAAGGTTTACCCTGGCACAGGGTTAGCAGCAAAGGTCTATGTGGAGCCACTGCAGGGTCCCCACAGTGGGTAAGACCTCCAAACTTTGTACCAAAGAAAGAATAAAGACTCCTCTCGGGGCGCCTGGGTGGCTCAGTCGGTTGAGCTTCCGACTTCGGCTCAGGTCATGACCTCACGGTTCAAGGGCTTGATCCCGAGTTGGGTTCTGTGCGGACAGCTCAGAGCCTGGAGCCTGTTTTGGATTCGGTGTCTCCCTCTCTCTCTGCCCCTCCCCCGCTTGCAGTCTGGTTCTCTCTGTCAAAAATAAATAAACATTAAAAAAAAAAAAAAAGACTCCTCTTGCTGAAACCTTCCTCTAAGACTGCTTAGGAAAATTAGCTAAAATTTTAAAATAACAACTATGCCAGGCTTTCCATTGCTACTTCACTTGTCTTGGCTCCTTTACTTGCTAGCAGTGTGAGATCACTAAGCCTCAGTTTATTCAACTATAAAGTAGAGCCAGCACCACCTTTCTCATTGGGCAGCGTGAGGATTAACTAGAAGCACAAAGAATTTAGCACAGCACTCAGTACATTAGACGTATTCAATGCATGCTAGCTACTATCATTATTATATATGCTTAACCCACGTAGCAACCACCTCCTGAGATAAATGGCATTATTACTCTCTTTTACCTAGGAGAAAACAGAGACTAGGAAGATAAATAACTTGACCAACATCTACCAGCTAATAAAACAAAGCTGTTGAGATTTAAATTCAAATCTGATTCCAAAGCCATTTTATTATTATTATTATTATTATTAAATAATCTCTACACCCAATGTGAGGCTCAAACTTACCATCTTGAGATCAAGAGTCACTCGTTCTACTGACCAAGCCAGCCAAGTACCCCTGTTATTGTTATTTTAAACAATATATTGTCTCCCATAAGGAGAACAATAGTAGTGGAAAATGCTCAGGAATTCTCCAGTTGAGGAAATATTATGAAACAACCCTAAGTGTCCAGCTCGTAGTCTCTTGCCTAAATTTCTGAGACTTCTCTGAGGAACTTGCCTGGATTGAGTCTTTGAATCCTCCTGTGTGGTGCTCTCCCTACCCCAGTAGGGAAATGGCAGATTCTACACCCTCCTGGATTTGGCCTGAATCTTTTCTCTGAGACTTTGAAATAATTCATTATTTCAGCTAAAATGAGGTCTCTGAAAATTTAGCATTAACTTCCAATTTTCTCCTTCTTTTAATTAAGGAACAGAGGGAGTAGATACAGTCTAGTTACTTGACTGATGCAACCCAAGTATCTAATAGAGGTTATGTGTTTTAATCAAATAGAGAGTTTAGATATTGCCAGAGCTGCCTTTGTTCTTTATTTTTAATTTTCCCTCTCACAAACAGCTTATTTGTATTTTTGAGCCTACATGTTAATAAAAACAATAGAAGAAACAGTTGGCTAGTTCATTACTTGTGAATGTGCTTTCACACACATGACTTAATTTTATTCTTGCAAGAAACTTGTGATGTGTTTATTACCATTCCTTTCTCAGGAATGGGGAAATGAAGCCTAGAGAGGTTAAGGGACCTATTCAGGTGGAAATCCAGAGCCAGGATCTAAGCCCAGTCTTTCTAGATGCTGGATAAGAGCATGAGCTTCAGAGCCATACTGCCTGGATTCAGATCTCAGCCTCACTCTACCTGAGCAAGGTAACCTTGTCTGCTTCAGTTTCTTGTCTGTGAACTAGAGATGACAACAATATCTACCTTAATGGCTTGCTCTAGTGATGAAATGAGTTAATATTTTTATAGTAAGTAGAAATGTCTCCTAGGTATGACACATAATCTGCCCTGGTTGTGGCACAAAAGGATTAGTTATTGTTGATGATGATGATGACTTCAAACTCTGATTTGTCCCAGTATCTTCTGTTAGAAGTACACCGTGTAAGTATGGAAATGAATTAATCCAGGAATTGATGGAAACCTCCAAGAAAAGTTGACTCAAGATTTTAAGAAGAATAAAATTATTTTTGAAAAACCTTACTGGGGGTGCCTGGGTGGCTCAGGTCATGATCTCATGGTTTGTGAGTTCAAGCCCCGGATTGGGCTCGCTGCTGTCAGTGTAGAGCCCACTTCGGATCCTCTATCCCTCTCTCTCTCTCCCCCTCCCTCACTCATGCACTCTCTCTCAAAAGTGAATAAACATAAATAAATAAATAAATAAATAAATACATAAATATTACTGAATTAAAGTTAAATAAATCTGTAAAACCGATATTAAGTCTACAAACCCTAAATAAGGAAGCAAGTAATAAGACAATGCCTTTACTGATTTATGCAAAGGATATTCTATTCTGTTATTTTTCTTCTGAAATTATACATTTCCAAATAAACATTAATGTTAGAAATCAACTTTGCCATTTTCTTTTTTCTTCTTTTTTAACATTTATTTATTTTTGAGAGACAGAGAGAGACAGAGCATGAATGGGAGAGGAGGAAAGAGAGAGGAAGACACAGAATCTGAAGCAGGGTCCAGGCTCTGAGCTGTCAGCACAGTGCCCAACACGGGGCTTGAACCCATGAACCATGAGATCATGACCTGAGCCGAAGTCAGCCGCTTAACCAACTGAGCCACTCAGGCACCCCTGAACTTTGCCATTTTCTAACTCATTCACTTGGGTTGGGTCCCCAACCACCTCCCATAGTTGTATAAAATGTTCTCAGTCTTTCTGAAGAGATGGGCTGGTCCCTTTGCAAATACAGTAAAATCTTGGATTGTGACTAACTTGTTTTGCAAGTGTTCCACAAGATGAGAAAACACTTCTAATAAATTTTAACTTGATAAATGAGCGATGTCTTGCAGTATTTGATGCCAAACATCACATGATCACCACATGTGGGATTGTGGGTGATCGTCTCCCATGCTCGGATGCTTAGTCTCAGACCAGGGTGTTTGGCAGGAATCAGTGATTTTTTTAGAACATTGGAAGGTGCCCACAACTGACACTAGTGTATTTTTTGTCACTTCAATGCACCTATGGACAGTTGTTTGCTTTTTCATACAAGAGTAAGCTTAGGAATGCTTTGCTTCATTCTAGGTGGGTCTGCCTGAAGATATAGACCATTTCTTCTGCTGCCTTAAATTGCCAGTTACATTAAATATAGTAGATGACACGAGTTTATTAATACTGTAGGATAGTCAACATCCTTGCCAGCATATACCATGGCCCCCATGCAGAAAAAGGTTGAAAAGAAAGGCGGTAAGAAGGATATGATTATGGTGGAAGTTAAGAAGGAGATCATCGAGAAGTACAAACGAGGTATGTGAGTGGCTGAAATTGCAAGGTTTTATAGGAATGGTCACATGTTCTGGAAGATGTAGAAAAGTTGCTTCTGGTTTGGATAAATGAAAAGCAACTAGCAAGTGATTCTGTGACCAAGAACTTTATCTGTGAGAAGTCAAAGGCCTTGTACACTGATCTCGTAAGTAAACTGCCAGGGATATCAACAGAAAATGAAGAAGGCTTCAAGGCAAGCAGGGGATGGTTTGAAAATTTTAAGAGAAGTGGCATCCATAGTGTTGTGAGGCATGGACAGGCTGAGAGTTTGGATGCTAAGACAGCTGTGGCATTAGCTATCGACTTCCAGAAGCTCATGGTTTCCAACTATTACCTGCTGAGCAAGTATTTAACTGCAACGAGATGGGGCTTTTTTGGAAAAAGAGATGCCAAAGAGGACCTACATTACAGAAGAAGAAGAGAATGCAATGCCTGAACACAAGCCCATGAAGGACTGACTCACCCTTTTGTTTTGTGTTAATGCAAGTGGGGATTTCATTCAGAGAATTCATGAGCCTTCAAGAAATGCAAGGTACAGAAGAGCCAGTTAAACATTATGTGCAGGTCCAGCAGCAAGTCTTGGGTCACTCATATCTTGTTCGTTGAGTGGGTCAATGAGGTCTTTGGTCCTACAGTGAAGAAATAGCTTTTAGAAAAGAATTTGCCACTCAAAGCCTTGCTGGTTATGGATAATGCTCCTGTTCATCCTCCAGGCTTTGAGGATGACTTACTGGAGGAATTCCAGTTCATTAAGGCCAAGTTCCTTCCTCCCAACTCCACTCTAGTCTTCCAGCCCATGGATCAGCAGGTCATTTTGAACTTTAAAAAAGGTTTATAGCAAAGCACTATTTCAGCGATGCTTTGAGGTGACAGAAGGAACAAACCTTAACCCTCCAAGAGTTTTGGAAAAATAATTTCCACATCGTGAACTGTCTCAAGATCATTGATGAAGGCTGGGATGGGGTCACCAAGACAGCCCTCAATTCTGCTTGGAAAAAACTGTGGCCTGATTGCATTCTTGGCCATGACTTAGAAAGGCTTGCTCATGAACAGGAGCTCTTAGTTGTCAATGAAACTGTCCTTGGGGAAGACCATGGGACAGGAGGTGAATGAGGATGACATTCAAGATCTCGTGGAGGAGGATGGCCAGGAGCTGACCACCGACGAACTGATGGGTCTGCATCGTGAGCAACAGCAAGAGGTTACAGAGGAGATCTCGGCTGCAGAGGAGGAGAAAAAGGCGGAGAAACCTCTCACTTCAAATGAGATCAGGGAGATGTGTAAATGTGGGAAACAGTGCAAAATTTTGTAGAAAGGCACCACACGAAAAAGGCTGTAGCTGTGAGAGTGATGAATCTGTTTAACAACAACTCAGTGTCACATTTCCACAAAATCCTCAAAAGGAGGCAAAAGCAAGTGTCACTGGATAGCTTCCTTGTTAAAGTTGAACAAAAAGAAAAAGATTCCATTGAGCCAATAGACAGCAGTGATGCTGTTAAGGATAGTGGAAGTCGTCCTACACAATGATCCTCCTCTCTCTCGTCTCCCTCACACCAGCCACGAAGGTTTTCAAAGTTAAGTGCAGGTTAATTTGCTTATCTTTCTTTATATTTTGTATTTTCTTTATTATTTTGTCTTATATTACAATATTGTAACCATTTTTATATGAATATTTTTGGGTTGTGGTACGAATCATCTGAGTTCCCATTGTTTCTTACGGGAAAATTTGCTTTGACATACAAGTGCTTTGGATTACAAGCATGTTTCCAGAGCAAATTATGCTCACAAACCAAGGTTTTATTGTAGATCAATTTTTGCATGTTGGGCCCACATTTACAGATATCTCCGAAATTTAATCATATGAAATTAAATGTACCCATGTCTTGCCTTGTGCTCATTATGTGTGATGCCACATGAAATACCATTTCTTTATGAATTGATTTAGAGGCAAATTAAGGAACAAAATCTTATTTATAACTCTTAGGGAAACTAAGTTGTCTGCTAGATCCCAGGTTTTATTCCTAAGAGAAGATTAAAAATATAGTTATTCTGACTTTTGTATGGGCAATTTCCCGAAGTCATATATTTTCTTCATATGTCTAATGCCTTCAGCTAAGTTAGAAAGGGAGACTTTCATTTAAATTTAATAGATGATCCTGGATTAAAAAGAAATTCATACAGTATGCTCACTCATTCATTCCACACTTATTGAGAATTTACCATATATTAAGTACTGTATTCACAGATTTTATCATAATAGCAAAAAGTTAGAAATTATTTAAGTGCCCATTACAAGAGAATATTGAAGAAATATTATAGAGCCATTGAAATTACATTGTAAATTGTATTTAAAATCATCCCATTTAACAATATGGTAAGATGTATATCATTAAGTGAAAAATGAGTTATAAAAATAAATATGATCTCCTTTTACAATTGGAAGGATGTAAAGTAAAACAATATCAGAGATTTTAATCTATTTTTCCTATGATAACCTTGGATAGATTTTGTGATATAAAAAAATATATATTTATGTAAAAGCATACAAATCAGTTGGACATTAGTCCTATGAAAAAGAAAGATATCATCTGTAGAATTTGTCTTAAAAGTGTGCCTGGGAGGCTGAGTTGGTTCTGACTCTTGATCTTGACTCAGGTCATGATCTCATGGTTCATGAGATCGAGCCCCATGTGGGGTTCTGCTCTGACAGGGCAGAGCTTGCTTGGGATTCCCTCCCTGTCTCTGCCCCATTCTCCCCCACTCAAAATAAATTAAAAAAACACTAAAAGTCTTACAGAAAAATAATTTATTTTATTAAAAAAAAATTTTTTTTTAACGTTTATTTATTTTTGAGACAGGGAGAGACAGAGCATGAACAGGGGAGGGTCAGAGAGAGGGAGACACAGAATATGAAGCAGGCTCCAGGCTCTGAGCTGTCAGCACAAAGCCTGACACGGGGCTAGAACTCACGGACCGCAAGATCATGACCTGAGCCGAAGTCGGCCGCCCAACCGACTGAGCCACCCAGGTGCCCCAAGAATTTATTTTAAAAAACATAAGTAGTACTTAAAAACTTGGTGTAAATATGTATGTGTTCAAATTAAAAAACGTGGGTACATGCGTATTTTTTTTTAAAGAAGAAGCAGTGTTTGGGGAAATATGTTTCGAGTAATTCCATATTGCAAAACAATCAAAACAAGACCAAATAACCTATATGGATACCTATCCATAAAAGTAAGTCTGAAAAGATAAATACCAAAATAAAGAGAGAATTTTATTTCTAGATGGGAAAACAGGATAATTTTAATTTTTCCCTATTTTTTATCCTTTGCTAGGCTTTCCTTTTAAAATGAGCATACGTCATTTTTTTAGTTAGAAAAAACCCACAGAAAATGGCATTAGATGAAACTGAAGGGCAAACAAAGCAAATCCTCCCTTGAAGTGACCCCTGTCAGGTGCCGTGCATCGTGCTGGTCTACCACACACAGCTTCCCACAGTCCTTCCTCGGGAGGAAGACCTGCATCCTGCCTTGTAGGAAGGAGACACACACAACAGAAAAAACTCAGAAAAATAGTCCATCTTCTTATTTCTTGCCTACAAGGTTCCAGCCAGTGTGCTAAATAGAGTTTCCTATACTTAATTTTGTATACTGCAGCATCCCTGTAAAGTAGATCTATTTGTACCTATTTTCCAGATAAAGAGAAAAGACACCAAGAAAATGATGTGTGGGACCCTAGCTTGTCTTACTCCAAAAAGAGGCTTTCAAGGCTGAGAGAAGAAGGAAGAAAAGATATAGTTCTGGAAGTGGTTGCAGACTGGTGACTTGTGCGGCCAATGTAGGCTATAGACTGGATTAACAAGCACAAAGTTTGTTTGTTTGTTTGTTTTTGTTTTTGCTTTTTTATTAAAATCTGGATGTCTTCACTCAGAGTTCTATAGAAGTTGTGGGCACAGGCTCTGTAACTAGACTCTTTAGATTTAAATCCCAGGCTTGTGTCTCAATTTTTTAATATATAAAAAAGGGGTCAATAATTATATATCATCCAGTTTTAATAAAGATTAAATCAGTGTATACATGTAAAAAGTGTTGGCACAGTACTTGACATGTGGTAAGAATTCAATATTTAGCTCATCTTCTATTGCCCACCTTGGAGATTTTCTATAAATGGAATCATATGTGGACTTCTGTATCCAACTTCTCTCACTTGGCATCATGTTTTCAAGGTTCATCCATGCGTAGCATGTATCTTCATTCCTTTTTTATGACTGAAGAATAGTCCACAACATGGATTTGCTACATTTTGTTTATCTATTCATCAGGTGATAGACATTTGGGTTATTTCCTCCTTTTGGTTATTGTGAATAGAGGCGCTACAAATACTCATGTACAAGTTTTTGTTTTGACTTCTTTTGGGTATATACTTGGAAGTGGAATTTATGGGTCGTATGGTCAATCTCTGTTTAACTTATTAAGGAGCCGCCAAACAGTTTTACATAGTAAAACGGCTGTACCATTTTACATTTCCAGCAGCAATTTATGAGGGTTCCAATTTCTCCATAGTCTCATCAATATCTGATAATTTCTTCCTCCCTCCCTCCTTCCCTCTCTTCCTTCCTTATGGCCATCCTAGTGGGTGTGAAGTGGTATTTCATTGTGATTTTGATTTGCATTTCCCTAATGACTAATGAGGGTCAGCATCTTTTAATATGCTTGTTGGCCACTTTTATATCATCTTCGGAGAAATGTCTACTCAGTCCTTTGCTCTTTTTTATATTGGATTGTATGCCTCTTGTTACTGAGTTATAAATGTTCTATATACATATTCTGAATACTGTAGGTTGTCTTTTCACTCTCTTGGGAGTGTCTTTTTTTTTTTTTAATGTTTATGTATTTTTAAGAGTACGGGGGCGGGGGGAGGAGTAGAGAGAGGGAGACAGAGGATCCGAAGTGGGCTCTGTGCTGACAGCAAAAAACCCCTTGCAGGACTCAACCTCAAGAACTGAGACATCATGACCTAAGCCAAAGTCAGATGCTTAACCAACTGAGCTACCCAGGAGCCCCAATAGTAAACATTTAAAATTTTGATTCCTATACCTATTTTTTTTTTTTTTTTTGAGAGAGAGAGAGAGAGAGTGCACAAGTGGGGGAGAGGGGCAAAGGGAGAGAGAGTGAATCCCAACCAGACCAGACTCCAAGCTCAGCCCAGATCTTGACACGGACCCTGGGGTCAATCCCACCACCCTGGGGTCATGACCTGAGCTGAAATCAAGGGTCAGGAGCTCAACTGACTGAGCCACCCAGTCACCCCAATTCTTATACATTTAATTTTTTTTCTAATGTTTTTATTTATTTTTGAAGGAGAGAGAGAGAGACAGAGCATGAGCTGGGGAGGAGCAGACAGAGGGAGACACAATTCGAAGCAGGCTCCAGGCCTGATGCGGGGCTTGAACCCACAAACTGTGAGATCATGACCTGAGCTGAAGCCAGATGCTCAACCGACTGAACCACCCAGGCACCCCGGATTCCTATACATTTTAAATGTGTCACTGGAGGTGCGTTTGCGTGTTGTGCCGCTAACCCCCACTTTCTCATAAACCCTGTGGTTTTTATTGCCCAATTTTACATAGTGTGGTGGTTTTTAGGGACACGTGTGCCTCCTTAGAGCAGAACTAGGAAAAGACGCAGTGGAGAGAAAGCTTGACTCATTTGGACAACTGGAAATGGTTCAGCATTACTGGGGCACCCACCCTTTGCAGAAGCTCAGATTAGAGCTACCACTCTGTGAGCTCTTGCTGTGTGTCAGGCAGTACTGGAAGCACTCGCCACACACATTAACTCGGTGAATCTTCATGATAACACTTGGTGGTAGATTCTATTTAAAATACTTTATAGATCAGAAACGGAGGTGCAGAGAGTTGAAGGAACGTTTTCAAGGTCACACAGGGGTAACCGGTAGAGACAAGTCTCTGAACCCAAGCTGCCCCAGAGTGCGTGTTCTTAACTAGACCCCAGGACAGAGGTTATTTTGTTTCACTTTTCTTTCTTTCTCTTAAGATGGTGTTGGGGGCGGGGGGGGGGGGGGGGGGGAGGCTTAAAAGAACAAAAACTGTTCTTCTTTTCCATCTCCTTTACTTTTCTCTTCCCAAATCTTTTGTACTTATTTTCCAATTATACCTGAAAGAAATAATTGCTAGTTCGCACATACTGGAGAAGAGGCTGCTCAGCTTAGTGCCTGAGTCAGACGGGCTGGAGCGGTTCTACCGCTTGGCACCTGTATACCTATTTTTCAGCCTCAGTTTCCTTTTCTGTCATTTAGTTATTTACTGAATCTTGACAGCTTCTCTTAGATGTCTAATAAAAATTTCTAGCCAAAATAGAACTCTTGATTCCTAGTCTCTCCCCACCCCACCACCCAGAACCCAACCCCAAATGCTTCCTCACCAAACCTTCAACAATTTAATCAACACCACCAATTTCTACCTTGGGGCTCAACCCAAGACATCAAGGTCATCCTTGATTACTCTATTTCCATTACTTCCCCCTAACTTCACATACATTCAGTCTATCACCAAGGCCTTTTAACTTGACCTCCAAACGACATCTCTGACATGCCTACTTGTCTCCATCCCCGCCTTTGCTCTCCTACCCTAAGTCTGAGCAATCATCACCTCTGGCCTAGAATCCTGGAATAACTCCTTCATCTGTCTCCTGATCTCCTGCTCTTTAATCCACTCTCAGCAGGGACTAGAGTGAATGCCTTAAAATTTTATTCTGACCAAGCCAACTCCCCTGCATAAAACATTTCAAAGACTTTTAGCTCAGAGTAAAATCTAAACTCCTTACTGCACCCTGGTGAGGTCCTTCATACTGGGGTCTTTTTCCAACTTCATTTCATACCACTCAACCCTGCTCACTATGTCCCAGCCACATTGGCCTTATTTCAGTTCCTTAAACAAGCCAGTACCTCTACCTCTTCTGCTTTGCTCGACTTTCAGATCTCAGCTCAAGTGTCATCTTCCAGAGAACGTTCCTGATCTTCTTGTGAAGAGTGACCTCCCCCAGGGAAGACTCTATCTCCTCAGCTTAACTCCTTCATAGCAGTGATCTCAATGTGTAATTATCTTGTTTGTTTATTTACTTTTGTTATCGTCCCCATTTGTTTGTTTTGTGTCTCCTACGCAGTAATGTAAGCTCCATGATGGCTGTGACCTTGTGTATCTCAGTCAGTCTGACTGGATCCTTAAGCATGGCACATGGTGGTCCCCATGAACAAATGAAAGAGTGTCTCAACTCATAATATTGACATAAACAACTGTCTCCTATGTGCGGAGCACTGTACTAGATGATTAAGATTCACAAACTATCGGGGTGCCTGGGTGGTTCAGTTGGTTAGGCATCTGAATCTTGATCTCCACCCAGGTCATGATCTAACAGTTTGTGAGTTGGAGCCCCGTGTCGGGCTCTGTGCTGACAGCTCAGAACCTGAGGCCTGTTTCGGATTCTGTGTCTTCCTCTCTCTCTGCCCCTCCCCCACTTGCACTCTGTCTCTCTCTCTCTCTCTCAAAAATAAAATAAATGTTTAAAAACAAAGGTTCACAAAGTATCTTGGTGTTGAAAGGGAAAGCAGAGACAAAACAGGTAAACTAATAACTACAAAATATTGATATAAATATGATTATAAAGTAAGAAGAAAGCATAGATAAAGGAATAATTAAATCTGGGGGTGGAGGGATGCCAGACAAAATACAAAGAGATAGCAGCATGAGCTGAGGTTTGAAAAATGGAAGTGCCAGGTAGACACAGACGAAGAGGTGTTCCAGGGCAGAGGCAACAGTGTGAACCAAGGCAGGGAGGTGTAACAAGGATTCATGGTATGTCTGAAGAGCAGCAAGGAGCCCAGAGTGGTTGGAGCTTAGGGTGATTTGGGAAGATGGCTAAAGATGAGGCCAGGAAAGTAGGCCAAAATCAGTTACCGAGGGTTTTAGAGGGTCAGCAGAGTTTGGAATCTGTTGTGCAAGGCAACAAGGCACTCCTCTGAAAACAGAGGAATGGCTTCTCCATTTTGGAAAGGTCTAACAGCAATATGGTGGGAGCCAGGTCTAGAGATAGAGAGTTCAATTAGGAAGAGACCTAAAATACGGCAGAAGACACGATGAGACATGAGATGCATTTCAGAGACAGAATCCACAGTACTTTGCCCTGTTGGATATGTATAATGAGGGGAAAAGGAAGACCAAAGAACAGTCTGTAGGTTTTAGTCTGGGTAAAAGGTGATGCTTCTAAGTTGGAGGTATAGTTAAAGTCCGGTGAACCCCACTCCCTTATTATAGATGTGGAGCTCCTACTCTTTGCAATGAAGTGAATTGTCCATACAGATAGTTGACGAAGTGCTCCATTATCTATACCAGTGCTTCTCAAACCATCTGTGGGAATCCAGATTTATTAAAAAAAAAAAAAAAAAAAAAAGTCCTAATCCTCAGCCAACACATACTTTAAAAAATTAAGTAAAAATGAATTATTAGAAAAATGACTTAAAAAAAGACAAGCTTAACTTTTAAATGATTAGATATAACATTATCTTTTCTGACTGCTAATATCATTTCTAAAGACTTACTCCCAATTTCATACTTGTAGCTAACCAGTAAAGATCAGTTGGCAAACCAGCATGTGTCCCCAGACCACACCTAGAAGTCTCTGGTCCACACAGTTCTGAAGGAGAAGTGGGCTCTGAGTTTACCAGAGTGATGAGGTTAAACAAAATTGAGATTAGCTCTGCTGGGCTACCAGGAGAATGATGCAGCCTGTCTGTCCAGTTCACTAATTACTATTTTAATCTCTAGCAAAAGTGTTCTTTGCACTGCTCGCTCTTGTGCATGGGAGGCCTTCCTGGCACATCTGCAATGAAAGGGGCCCCTTACAGAATTTTCTTCATAAAGAAATCGTTTTCAGTAAACCCCACCAGAACAGTTAGTGGGCATCCTGAATTTCCGTCCCTAGGTTACTGGACACGTTCCATACATGGATCGGCAGTCTGGCAGGCTTCTCAGTTCAATATTCCTGCCTGCCAAGGGAAAGAAAGGTATGCTTGCTCATTTTATCCCTCTCCAAGGAAGGGGTAGAAAAAAAGATCTCAAACACAGCTTGTTGTATTAGCACTAGAGGGAAGAGCTAATATGCATTTACACAATCCAACTTCTACTTGCATAATCTCTTGAAGGAAACAGCAGAGTGACATTTGTACCTAATCCTTCCATGGGGCTGTGACTAAGACTGCAAACAGTAGAGGGAAAGCACATAGTTGCCTGGAACATGGGGGCAAATGAAAGCTATTTGATAGGTAAGGGGCACCTGCAAAAAGAGGAACACATTTTTTTTAGGGGCTTTTACCTCTGTAATTCTCAAAACCACAATAAACAACCCATTTGGTAACAGTTGGGATGCGAGGAGTGGGGCCCAGGGCCCGAGGGGGGGTGTAGGACCATGAGAGGAGGGAGAAGTTAGGGGGCAGAAAGTCACAAGGGCTGTGAGATCATGTGGACCTGGACGAATTGGGCTGTGCTTATTTTACACAAGTGACTCTGAGGCTTTTCTACTGGTATCCTATCACATCATGCGTGTGGCATTTCCTTGTTCCTTATTCAGAAGAGAAAGGAGGGCAGTGGTTTGTGTGTAACTGCTCTTGGTTCTGTGAAAAGATGTGAGGCCAGCTCACAGCAACTTGCCAAGCTAGCGTCCTTGTTCTGCCTTGGTCATTTCTTTCTTTCTTCCTTCCTTCCTTTCCTTTTTTTTTTTTTTTTAATGTGTATTTATTTATTTAGAGAGAGACAGAGATGGCACAAGTAGCAGAGGGGCAAAGTGAGAGGGAGACAGAGAATCCCAAACAAGCTCTGTGCTTCCAGCGCAGAGTCTGACGTGGAGTTTGAACTCACGAAACCAGGCGATCGTGACCTGAGCCGAAACCAAGAGCCCGACGCACGACCAAGTGAGCCATCCAGCTGACCCTGCCTTGGCCATTTCAAGCCTACGCTTCCATTGTCTTTATTTTGCAGGTCTCTTGAATGCCCGTGTGTTTTAATGAGAGAAGGATAATATTCCGGGGCAAGCATGAAGATTTTGACTTTCTTGATATCCACATCAATATCCATTTGGGTTTTAGTATTTGAGCGTTTCTTGTGTAAACCCAAGTTAGGTGTCACTCACCAACTGTTTTGATAGGACGAGACCTCTGAGGGACTCCTCTCGTTCACTTGTCCGCCTTCGCCACTCCAGGCTCGCCTGAATGGATCACCTCCATTTCCTTGCTCTTGCCCAATGTACTGCTCCAAATACAAATGTTCTCTCACCAGCCCTCACCCCTACCCCACCTCACCTCCTGGTTATCCGAGACAGAGACTTAGGAGACACCACTGACCACTACGTTTTCTTCACTTCTGCCCCCATACCCGTATGTTCAATCACTCACAAAGTCTTACCAATTTTATCCTTTGTACATTTTTGATTGCTACTGCCTGATTTGTTTCCTTTATTATCTCGTTGATTACTATACTTCCTGCCTCGCTGCCCCTACCCCACATAACACCTGCATCACGACCTCCATTCTTGTCAGATCTATTGTCTTCACTGTCGCTAGGACATTCATCTAAAGCACCGCTCTGACCATGTTGTTCTCTAGGTTAAGAATTCCAACAGCTCCTCATAGTTAAGGGGGTAGAACCTCAGCTCTCAGCATGGCAAACAAAGCCCTCTTTGGCCTCTTTTCTGCACAAATCTGTAGTTTCTTCTCCCCAAACTTTTTGCTGATGCCTAGTGACATGGACTTGGAGCTGCCCTGTGCGTCTTGCTACTTCACACCACGACTCCGTTGCTCGTCTCATCCCCTTCCTGCCAGGCTGACTCAGTTCAGATATGTCCTTTCTGACATCCCAGGCTGGGTGAGGGACCTCTGTGTTCCTCCATCACACATCATGGGAATTATTTGTACATGAGCCTGTCTCCTCTGCTAGGCTAAGTCCTTGAGAGTAGGGACTGTGTTTTCTTCAACTCTGTATCCTTAGAACATCGTTTAGTGCTAAATACTACTAGGCACTCAATTATTGTTCACTGAAGTGAGTAGAATTCACATTCCTCTGTTTTTCCTCATTTCCTCATTTCATGTTTATTCTTTCTCTTGAGCCAAGTAAACCATGACTTCTTTTCATATTCTAAGGGCATTTGCTTATAAGAGATGATGATAAAGCGGGAAAGTACTTGCAGTGAAAATAATGTGTGTGTTGAGTGTGTATGTGTGTGTGTAAATGCTGGATCCGAGTGCCCTTAAACTTACAAATCACCAGTGCCTTTAATGATTCAGTTTTGTTATTTTTGATTTAATGATAATAATAATAACAACTCCATAGTATTTAAAAAGTATTTTTCCCTTCATTATCTCATTTAAGCCTCACACTAGCTATGTAATGTCACTCTTCTCATCTTAGAGATAAGGGAACAGAAAGATGAAGTGACTTGCCCAGTGGCACTCAGCTAGTTGGCTGAGTATTCTAACTCAAGATCTAGTGCTTTAACTGCTCCATGATGTTGAACACTCTTCAAGGTTAGGGACGGGATGTTGAGACCTCTGCCACTTGTCATATAGAAAAGTCATAAGGAATTGGAGTCAGTGAATATTTCCATCTCATTTTTTGCCTGGTATTAACAAGGGGAGACTTTAACCACCTGCATTTACAGATTATTTGGTGTTTGGCACATGGTAACATACCCATATATTCAGATCAGAGCCTGGAGCTTGCCTTGGTTTCTGTGTCTCCCTCTCTGTCTCTGTCCCTTCCCCACTCACACCCTCTCTCTCTCAAAAATAAATAAACATTAAAAAAAATTTTTTTAAAAATCTTCTTTAAACATTTAGTAGAATTCTCTAGTGAAGTTATTTGGGCCTGGTAATTTCTCATTGAGGAGTTGTTATGAGTTCAATTTCCTTAATAGTTTTAAGACTATATAAATTATCCATATTGGGTGAGTAGTGTATTATTTGAGGGCATATTACATTTCGTTTAACTTGTCAAAACTTATGTGTATTTAGAGTTGATTGTAGTATTCCCCTATTATCCTTGTGTTGTCTGCAGGACTTGTAGAGATATCTCCTATTTTGTTCCTGACATTAGAAACTTGTGTCTTTTCTCTTTTTTCTTTGTCAGTTTTGCTAGAGGTTTGTCAATTTCATTTATCTTTTCAAATAACCAGCTTTTTGTTTCATTGATTTTCTCTATTTTTTTTTTGTATTTCATTGATACCTGCTCTCAACTGTCCTCTAAATATCAATATATTTTCATTTTCATTCAGTTCTGTGTATTTTTTTTATTTCGTTTGGCACTTTGATTCACGGATTATTTAAAAGTGTGTTGTGTAGTTTCCAAGTCTTTGGAGATTTTCCTGTAATCTTTCTGTTACTGACTTGTAGTTTAACTACATTTTAGTTGGAGAACACATTTCGTATGATTTCAATTTTTTTAAATATGTTGAAATTTTTCTTAAGGACCAGGATATGATCTATCTTGTTATGTGTTCCATGGGCATGTGAAAAGAATATGTATTGTGCTGTGGTTGGGTAGAATGCTCTATAAATGATGATTAGGTCCTGTTGGCCCATGGGTTGAGGACTCCTATATCCTTGCTGACTTTTGTCTATTGTTCTATCTGTTGTTGAGAGAGGGGATATTGAAGTGTCCAACTATAATGGTGAATTGTCTATTTCCCCTTTCAGTTCTACCAGTTTTCTTCACATATTTGCAGCTGTGTTGTTTGGTGAATACACACTTAGGGTTGCTATCTCTTCTTGGTGGATTGACCCTTTATCGTTATGTAATATACCTCTCTGTTTCCGATAGTTTTCTTTGCTCTGAGGTCTATTTTATCTGATATTAAAATAACCACTCCTGCTTTTCTTTGATCAACGTTTACATAATATATCTTTGCCATCCTTTTACTTTCAACCTGCCTACATCATTATATTTGAAATGAGTTTCTGGCAGACAGCATATAGCTGTGTCATGTTTTTAATCCATTCTGTCAATTCTTGTCTTTTCCTTGGTGTATTTAGGCTGTTTACAGTTAATGTAATTACAGTTATATAATAGGATTTTAATCTATTCTTTCGTATTTTGTTTTCTGTTTTCCATTTGTGTTTTCTCCTTCCTGTCTTCCTGTGGGAAGGCGTATTTCAATATGGTAGCCACTGGGCATATGTGGCTACATAGTACATACAATGTGGCTGGTACGACTGAGGAATTGAACTTGTAATTTAAGTAAATTTAAATCTAAATAGCCACAATTGATTAGTAGCTACCATATTGGACAGCATAGTTCCAGATGAAGGATGAGGTAAATTCTTTAGCTAAGAGTAAAGCTGGGAGGTGAGAGTGTGGAGAGAAGTTGGAAGTTTCAGAAGACATAACAAGATATACAAGAGTCCTCTTGATTAGTGATCATGAGTGGTCAGCACTGCTGTGTGATTTTTCTCCTACAGAATTCAGCTGCAGGAAAATATTATGACACCAAAACTGAAAATGTCTTTAGAGAGCCAAACTCCACACCCCTCTAGTTTTCCACCCGATGACTCAAGTGGTTGTTAAAATTAATAACTAAAGTTACTGGCCCAAGGTATTGTGACAGCCACCTGTCATAACCAGGTCCTTTGGCATTTTGTTCCCTCAAGATTAGTACTAGTTCCTAAACTTTTTGCCTTCCTTTGACACCTTCTATTTGAACAATTCAAGGCTACAGGCAAAAACTTTAGTATTCTCTGAAATCAGACCTGCTCTGGGACCCAGAATGAGCTCAGCAAAATATGTGATTTTCAATATTTCCCATGTGTAAAATGTGAATGGACATTTTGTCTTCTTTCATGTTAAGTCATTTTCCTTTTGCTTCCTTTGTGCCCATGTAGAGTCTTGATACTTTAACAGAGATAAAGAAGCTGCAACAAGATAAATTATACACGAAAGTGAGGTCTAGGGAATGGCAAGACCAATTCTTCAACTGCTTCTGCAGAGTTTCTAAAACTTATGCAAAATGATTGGTTTTCATTTCTGTTTTTTTTATAAGTTTATTTATTTATTTTGAGAGAGAGAGAGAGAGAGAAAGAGAGAGAATATCCCAAGGAGGCTCTACGTTGTCAGTGTGGAGCCTGACATGGGGCTCGAACTCATGTAGCGTGAGATCATGACTTGAGCTGAAATCGAGAGTTGAATGCTTAACCAATTGAACCACCCAGGTGCCCCTGGTTGTGTTTTCTTAATCCCCTGATAATTTGGACACTGAGTCTTCCATTCCATGATCTGGTCTTGTGGGGAGCAAATTGCAATGCAACCTGTTCCTGTACCTGCATGTACCACTGTGGGCTGTCTGGAGACAATCCTTTGCCTCTACAAGAAGAGATCACAGTTGTGTATCTCTTCCATTTTTGTCTCAATGCTTAGAGTCAATTATTTCAACAATTTTTTATTTTCTATGATAGATCTTTAGTCTTTAATAAGAAAGGAGAAAAGGAAAACAAATGACCATTTATTGAGATCCCACTTGTCTACAAGTGCTGTCTCATAAGTCATTTGCTACTCAGCAAATAGGTTATACACAATCTGGAGAAATGAATGGATACCTAAATGATGACAATGGCATTCATGTTTAAAAGGAACTCGTAGGGAGGGGCACCTGGGTGACTCGGTTGAGTGTCCCACTCTTGATTTCTGCTCAGGTCATGATCCCAGAGTCATGGGATTGAGCCCAGTGGTGGGCTCTGTGCTGAATATGGAGCCTGCTTAAGATTCTCTCTCTCTCTCTCTCTCTCTCTCTCTCTCTCTCTCTCTCTCCCCCTTATTCACAGACTCATTCTTTCTCTATGATGGAATAAATAAATAAATAACTAAATAAGGGAACTCATAGTCTGAGAGAGATTGATAATGTCTAAGCAGAAATAGCAGAATAAATAATACTATAAGAAAGGTTAACAATCCTGGAAGTAAGTATTTTTATTCCCATTATACAGATTCAGAAACTAAGTCCACCAGAGAGTAAATGATGAATTCATGGTGACAGAGTCAGAACCAGGATTTCAACTCAGATCCAAATCATACTAAAACAACTTTCATTAGAAAACAAAAAACAAAAAAACACAACTGTCAGGGCACCTGGGTGGCTCAGTTGGTTAAGTATCCAACTCTTGCTTTCAGCTCAGGTCATGATCTCACAGTTCATAAGTTTAAGTCCCATGTCAGGCTCTGTGCTGCCAGTGAGGGTCCTGCCTGATATTCTCCCTCTCTCTCTCTCCCTCTCTCTCTCTCTCTCCCCCCCCTTCCCTGCTTATACTTTCTCTCTTCCCTCTCTCTGAAAATAAATAAATAAACTTTAAAAGAAAAAAAACTGTCAGAAAAATGCACTTCAAATTTTATTTCAAGTGTCAGGCTTAGAATAAGAAATAACATGTATCATTAAAAATTGTTTTTGTGATGCTCTAAAGTACTAGCAGGAAAGATCATCACTTTGACTCAGTCTTTAAAAGACAGGACTTCAAGGCACCTGGGTGGCTCAGTCATTTAAGCATCTGACTTTGGCTCAGGTCATGATCTCATGGTTCCTGAGTTGGAACCCTGCATGGGGCTCTCTGCTGTCAGCACAGACAGATCCCCTGTCCCCCCCTCTCTCTGCCCCTCCCCTACTCACGCACTCTTTCTCAAAAAATGTAAAAAAAAAAAAAAAAGGAAAAAAAGGAAAGACACGGGAGTTGGAGTCTGGTAAAATGAGTACCAGGACTGAGTCAGGCAGAAATCACTGAAATTCATTCCTGGCTCCCAGACATTATAACTGTATGAATATGGACTTATCATGTAATGTCTTCTAAACTTGAGGTTTCATATCTTTATTTTTGTTTATTTATTTATTTATTTATAATTTTTTTAAATGGCTATTCATTTTTGAGAGAGACAGAGAGAGACGGAGCACGAGCAGGAAAGGAGCAAAGAGAGGGAGACAGAATCTGAAGCAGGCTCCGGCCCTGAGCTGTCAGCACAGAGCCCAACACAGGGCTCTAACTGAGACAGAGAGAGAGAGAGAGAGAGAGCGCGCGAGCATACACACACACACACATACACACACGCATGTGAGCAGGGGAGGGACAGAGAAAGGGAGAGGATCTGAAGTGAGGTCCACAGCAGATAGCTGGATGCAGGGCTCAATCCCCCCCGCCTCCCACCTCTGAACTGTGAGATCATGACCTGAGTCAAAGTTGGATGCTTAACACAACTGAGCCACCCAGGCGCCCCGAGGTCTCCTATCTTTAAAGTAAAAGTAAATAACACCTCACCTCATCAGGATGAGGATTATGCAAGTATGTCTAGGGAGGCAGGAGACACACATTAAATGTTGGATCACTTTGAGTCAAGCAATTTCATTGTCCTGGGTTTCCCCTAGGATTTAATTTTATTTTATTTGGTTTGTTTACTTGTTAAAAAACACAGTTAAGAGGACGGACAGAGGGAGGAAGCAGTAGGATGGAGACAGGAATGAGGAACATTTCCGTTAATTAGGAGAGTATGGATTTGTGATTTGTGAAACTGAAATTGTAGCGTTAGAATTGCAAAGTGGCTGCTGGCAGAGGGAGGAGCTCCATGGTGTTTCACACCAGGGCACCTGGGCATGACTTCGCAAGGATTTCTAGACTTAAATTAAAACCATTGCCATCTCTAATGCCATTTCTAACCAGCGTCTGTCTCCTACATGGTAACACGAGACCTTTTTGCTTGGAACCAGTGGATGAGCTACGAACGGACTTAAATTAGTTGACACAAAGGAACTTTGGTTGAGGCAAGTTGACTAGCAAAGTGCAAAATCATCCTAACAGTAGGGCTGTTCATTTCACTCTGAAGGACCTGAATCCAAGGGAAACCCCCGCACTGTCTAATGACATCTCTGGGTGTGCTGCTCCCCAAATTAGTGCTTCTCTGAATAATAAAGCAGCACTAGAAAGTACTGAATGGCCAGCCAACCCTAGAAAGCCATTATACAAATTATTGCCTCCAGAAATGGGTTGCTTCTTGAGGATGCCAAGCCATAGCGAAGACATTTTTGGGGACCTGCCCACAGATAGTTAGGGAACTTGAGAACACAAGAGTCTCCATAAAGGCCTTCTGGGAGGCCACCAGTGTCCCCATACCTACAGTCATTTGGACCTATGTAAGCATGGGCTTGAGTAGAAAAGCACGAAATTCACACTTTCTCCATCCTGGTACTAGGATAATTTGTGTGCTGGAAAATCTGCATCCATAGCAATGCCCTGTGTGGGACCTGACCTCTCCATCCCAGCTGGCTATGGAAGGAAGCCAAGGAAGGGGGTGGGGATGTCGGTGCATTTATTTGCATTTGCCATTTTTATTTGCCTCAGGGATATTAGACTGCAGGCCTCCTTAAGCATGAACTGTTTGTTAAAGTCTGGTGTTAGCTTTTGTGGACGGGTCTAGCCAAGAGTTGTTTTAGCTCAAATGGGGAGGTGGGGGTGGGGCCGGGGCGGGGTAAGACATCTGCAGAGCCCAACAACCGTTACCAAGGCCTACCCTGGCTCTGCCTCTACCTGCCAAACGGTAAACAAAGCCCCTGGGAGAACTCCGGCGAGCTGAACACCTTGGTCAAACACTAAGCAAACCACCACCAGGTGTGCTTGCAGAGCAGACTCTCCATCAGCGTCCTGTCATGCAGAAAATGTTTATCCAATTTGTCAAGATAATCTTTCCTCAAATAAGCCTTGGGCCTACTCCTTGGAACAGCCTGAATTTAGTCGGTATAATGTAACTCTATTTTTTTCGCCCATTTTCCTTTAATCGCTGTGTCAACTTTTCCCTGGCTTTAAGCAAACTGAAAGTAATTATATCATTCTTAAGTGAGTAATCTTTTGACTGGGTTAGCCGATTCGTGAGTTACTCTAAAATTCTTCTAAACCGTGCAATCCTTTTCCAAACACATTTTCTTAGATGTTTCACGAAGTTCGGCTCATCGATGACCCATGGATGTGTTTATTCTGTCACATTTTGTGGCTATGCCGTGACTATATTAGGGCATTTGAAAAGAAGTTGAGTGTGGAAATTTGAGAGATGGGGGGAAAAGGTAACTTCACCTACTAATTTAAGTATTTCTTGAAAATATTACAGTCATTGTAAATAACTCACAGTTTCAAGCATGAAGAAGGTTTGATTAGTGCTTTGAATCAGGGTGTAATGTTAAAGGCTGGGCTTGAGGGATTAAAAGCATTCACTTCTTTCATTTCATTATATAATTCTTTTGCTATTTGACACCCTGTGTGATATTGTTTTGTTTAAAAAACAGAAACATTCAAGGTTACCGCATTTTTCTTAGTTCCACTCATTGACATACTCCCACAGAACTCATGATATATTTAAAAATAGAAAGCTCAGCCATCTGGCTATTTGATGGTTTCTATTTTTGTCTCTCTTTGCATTCACAAACTCTGTTGAGTCTGAAATTTCCTATGTTCTGCCCTATATGTAATTGTGTATATGTACACATACACTTTCTCATTTAAATTTAGCCATTATCAATCTGGGTTTGTTTCACCGACCACAGTGGCATGTTGGTGGGGACGCTCACCTTGTTTAATCTATGCATTAGTCAAATCTGCATTAAATCCTGGCTCTGGAGATTGTTACCTACAGTCTAGGGGATGCCAAATCAAAGGCATTTCTTGTTAATATGTTACTCGTCCATGTTTACCCAGAAGTTTCATTGATAGAAAAATCCTTCTTGTCTCGGCTTTGATGCAAAAGATGGAACCACAGGACTAGAGGGAACTTTAAAGTTCATCTATCTCATACTCTTCATTTTATACCTGAGGAAACTGGGGACTAAGATGGACAGAGACCTGTCCAAGGTCATAGAGCTGATTGGTAGCAGAGTTCCCTTTCGAACCTAGGTCTCCTTTTTCTAAGGCTCTGTTCATTTTCAGAAAACTAGAGAAGAGCTATTAAAGATATTTTTGTGATGCTCACAAATGTATATATTAATTACATTCATTATACATTTATAACTTTTGTTATTTATAGAATTGTGTTTATGAGCAAAATTAAATTGCACTGTTATGCTTTGACAGCCAAAGGAAAGTCTTCCTCACTCCTCAAGTGATGGTGACCCTCAAAGTTTATTGTACCCATGAATGAGCTGGTTAAAAAGGCAGATGTCTCAAGAGAATGAGAAGACAAGCCACAAACTGGAAGAAAATATTGCCAAAAAACACACCTGATAAAGGACTCCTTACCCAAAATATATAAAGAACTCTTAAAACTCAATATTAAGCAAGAAAATGAAATGGGCAAAAGACCTAGCTAGATACCTCACCAAAGAAAATAAGCAGATGGCAAGTAAGCATGTGAAAAGATGTTCAACATCATATGCTATTAGGGAATTGCAAATTAAAATAATGAGATGCCTCTGTATACGTATTAGAATGGCCAAAGTCCAAAACACTGACAGCACCAAATGCTGGTGAGGATATGGAGCAACAGGAACTCTCATTCACTGCTGGATCCAGAAGAGGAATGCAAAATGGTACAGCCATTTTGGAAGGCAATTTGACAGTTTCTTACAGAAGTAAATATACTTGTACCATACAGTCTAGCAATCACACTTCTTGGTGTTTACCCAAATGAGCTGAAAACTTATGTTCACACAAAAACCTATAATGGATATTTACAGTAGCTTTATTTATAATCTCCCAAATTGGAATCAACCAGTTTGGGTTGCTTTAGTTCTTTAGTACATGAATGGATAAACAGAGTGGTATATCTAGACAATGGAATATTATTCAGTGTTAAAATGAAATGAGCTATCAAGCCATGAAAAACATGAAGGAATCTTGTTTAAATTTTTTTTTTAATTTTCAATTTTTATTTTTGAGAGAGAGAGAGAGAGACAGAGTGTGAGCAGGGGAGGGGCAGAGTGAGAGGGAGACACAGAATCTGAAGCAGGCTCCAGGTTCTGAGCTGTCAGCACAGAGCCCGACACAGGGCTCAAACCCACAAACCACAAGATCATGACCTCACCAGAAGTTGGACACTTAACCGACTGAGCCACCCAGGTACCCTGAAAAACATGAATGAAACTTAAATGTTTATTATTAAATGGAAGAAACCAATCTGAAAAGACTACATACTGTACGATTTCAACTATATGACGTTCTGGGAAAACGTCATAACGTAAAACTATGAAGGCAAAAAGATCAGTGGTTGCCAGAGGTCAGAGGGGAGGGAGGAAGGAATAGGAGGAACACAGAGGACTTTTAGGGCAGTGAACCTTGTCAGTATGATGCCATAATGGTGAATACATGTCATTATTCATTTGTCCAAACCCATAGAATGTATAACATCAAGAGTGAGCCCTAATGTAAACTATAGAATTTAGATGATAATAACGTATAAGGTAAGTTAATGGATTGTAACAATTGTACCATTCTGGTGGGGGCTTCAATAGTGGGAGAGGTTGTGAGTATATGGGGACAGGGGTTATTTGGGAATGTCTTGTACATTTGGTTTAATTTTGCTGTAAATCTAAAACTGGTCTGAAAAATAAAGTTCATTAAAACAACAAAAAAAAAGGTCTGGTGTGCCTGAGTGGCTCAGTTGGTTAAGCATCTGACTCTTAATTTCGACTCAGGTTATGATCTCATGGTTTGTGAGTTCGAGGTCTGTGTGGGGCTCTGTGTTGTCAGTACGGATCTTGCTCGGGATTCTTCTCTCTCTGCCCCTACCTACCACTCTCTCTGAGGAAACAAAACAAAACAAAACAAAACTTTTTAAAAAAGGTCAGATCCCTGCTCTGTTCCACCTCACTTCTTCACCTTTCCTCCTCCATCCCATTCTCCCCTTGCATCCTCCATCCATCCCTCCCACTGCTGATATAGCACTTCGGAAGTGAGGCCTTGGAATATGCACTTTTCAGCAATTTTTATGACAGGTCGGAAACAGCACTTTCAGAAATCCTGGTTTTTACCTTTAAGGTCACTGATGAAGAGACACATTGACTATTCAGGCTGCAGACAATGCTTGTTTTCAATGTACCTTCACTAAAACCTACAACCTCCTGATGTAACCTACTGCTTGGGAATCCCCACTTTGTACTGAAGGCAGTTAAGCTGGAAGTCAAACTGCTTCCGGGAGAAGGGAGCACCCTAGGCAGGGGCACCCTGTGGTCATGTCCCCCTTTCTGCTAGTGGTGAGGACTGGGGCAACTTTCCTTCCAGCCAGACCAGTCAGCCTGCCCTGGTTGGCTGCACCTGCTTCTGGCCTTTACTTTCTTGTCCTGTGATAAGAGAAGGAAGCCTCCAGCTAAGGAATTGCCTGCCAGCAGTCTGTAGGAGCAAAGTATTCCTCAAAGAGTTTGATTCTAATTAGTCCTCTCAGCCAGCTGCAGGTGACAGCAAGCCAAGAAAGAAATTGTACATTAGTTGGAGAATTCAAAGCCCTTTCTGGTTTCTTAGGCATTTCTTGGGGTATCATTTGCTGACTATGTGCAGGACGTGTTTTGGCAGTGGGCGTAACTCAGGGAGCAAACTCCTTCCCTTCATGGAGCTTATATTCTATCTGTGAGAACTAACATTTATATAGTGTCTACTGTGCCTGGCACTTTTCTAAGCCCTCTGTGTATGTTAACTTATGCAACCCTCACAGCGCTATGCATCTCAGTGATGTTGTTATTCCTGTGTACAAATGTAGAAGCAGATGCACAGAGAAGTTAAAACATTTGTCCAAAGCCCCATGCATCTGGATCTCAGCAAAGACTAGCTGAGTGCCCCCACAAGGCATTACTTTCCTTTGGATCCTTGGGGATCGGTGGTTCTACCTCAATAGCATTCGATTAATCAAAGGAGGAAAAGGGAACTAACATTCATTAGATATAGGCCATATGCCAAGGACTCAGGAGCTTCCTATTCGTGACTCTATTTAATCCTCACAGAAACCTGGGTGAGAAGTTCAGAGCCGGCAAGAGGTGAGGTTTTTCTGATTCCAGAGTCCACACTGTGCTGAGAGAGGTGTGTGACAGACATACTGCAAACTCACTGCCCCTACCAGACAGAAACAACAAACACACAATAGGGTTTCTAACTCCAAGCATGCCGAGGGCCTTCGGACGGCTGTGAATGGCTTCAAATTGTACTCCAGTAAATCTGAGGAGGAGCAGTGTCTTTACATCATTGTAAAGTGTCTCCTTTAAGAGACACTTTGAAGTCACCACAGACTGTCACAGTTGCAAGGGAGAACAAAGTATGGCAAATATATAGTGGCAAAATCGCACAACACCTTTGCTGGGTGATCAAAATGAACCGCACCAATGAAGAACAGGACATACTGTGCGAAGGACACAGCATCCCTCACCTCGTTCACAAGCCTAGAATGCAAAACCTCAATCTAATCACAAGGAAACCTCAAACACAAAGTGAAAAACATTCTATCTAATTTTTCAAAAAAGAAAGTGAAGGGATCTTTACTTTTTAAAATATATTAATATTTAAAAAAAGACAGAGGGGTGCCTTGCTGGCTCAGTCAACTGAGCATGCAGCTCTTGATCTTGGGGGCATGAGTTCAAGCCCATGTTGGGTGTAGAGTTTATTAAAAAAAAAAGACAAAGAAAATTTGTGGAAATGCTACAGATTAAAGGAGGCTAAAGAGACATGATAGTTAAAGGCAATACTCGACCCTAGACTGGATCTTGCACTAAAGGAAAAAAACCACAACACTGTAAAGGATAATATTAGATCAACTGACAAATTGGAATCAGGTCAGTGGATTCAATAAAAATATATAAGTTTATGGGGTGCCTGGGTGGCTCAGTCAGTTTACTATCTGACTTTGGCTCAGGTCATGATCTCTCAGTTTGTGAGTTCCAGCCCCACATCAGGCTCTGTGCTGACAGCTCAGAGCCTGGAGTCTGCTTTGGATTCTGTCTCCTTCTCTCTGCCCCTCCCCCGCTTGTGCTCTGTCTTTTGCAAAAATAAACATTTACAAAATTAAAAAAATAAATAAAAAAGAATTGAATGCTTAACTAACTGACTGAGCCTCCCAGGTGCCCTGGGGAGAGGGTTTTCTTAGTTTTTAATACGAGTCTGTGACAAAAAAGTGTGATTTGCAAGGAGCAGTTTATTCTTCATTGGAAAGAAGTTTGTCCTCCAAGAGGAAGAAGCATGCATTTCTAACTTGTGGATTCCAACTTCTAGTACTCACAGCTGCTTTTTACCTTAGCAACCCAGAAGTGTGTAATTAGTTTGCAATATCTGGGTGATCTCTACTCTTGGTTCATTAAGCATTCATTGAGAACTTACTACATACAGAGACAGAACAGATGACATTGTTAGTAATTCTTTGTTCCTTAAAAAGCATTCTGTGACTTTAGCTAGAAAGTGCTGAATGTTTCCAAACAGGTGTGAATCAGAAAGTTAAGAGGGTTCAGAAGACTTTAAGCTGAGAGATGCCAAGTAGGCTTCCCAAGAAAAAAGTCCTTCAAGCTGGAGTTTGTAGGATGAGTGAGCTCTGCAAAACTAGTGTGTGTGTGTGTGTGTGTGTGTGTGTGTGTGTAGAGTGGGAAAATGTGCAGATGGAAAAATCTGGGCTGTTTTGGGGTGATTTTCCATTTGAGTTGGGGTGTCTGGCATACGTTAGGGAGAACTTGCAGGTAAGGTTGGTAACAAAGAACGTTGAAGGTTGGGCTAAGAAATTTGTATTTAATTACCAGGAAATAGGGTGGCACTGGATTTTTGAGCTGGTAAGTGACATTGAGTGATGCTTTGGGAACACTGACCCAGTATTGCTCTGCAGGTGGAACCGGATGCAGGGACGAAGGGGAAAGGGAAACCGGACTGACTCTAGTGTTTCCCTTTGAATTCTGAGATATCCAAAGCAGTGGTAGAATGTAGAAGGTAGGGAGCCAGAGTCCCAAGGTGGGCTGAGAGAGGGATGTAGGCTCCCACCAAAGGTAGGATGTGTAGAGATGAGGGCTAAGCAAACATCAAACATCCTCTTCAGCCTGGAGAGCAAAGCAGGCTGTCCTGTGGCTCCTGGGCAGGGAGCCAGAAGGAAACTGCTCCTGGAGTGCACCCTCCCCCACCACTGCTGATCTGGGCCACCCCTTGCGAGCACACCTGGCAGAGGACAGGGACATTTGTGTGGGGATAAGTGAAGGCAGTGCTAGGGTGTGTAGCCCGCCCCAGGCGCTGGATGACATCACAGCAGCCCTCGAGTAGGTTCTCTGTTTGGAAGGTTCTCAAAGCTGCCAAAATCTAAGGGCTCACCGAACCAACCCTTTCAGCGTTCAGCTATCACTGCCCCCTAATGTATTCATGAACACTTCTGCATGGCACAGCTATGAGCTTGTTTCTTTGCCATGGAAATAAAAACACAGTTCCAACCATGCAGGAGAAAGACAAATGCTCACCTACCAGATGCATCAGGACTTTGATTTGGAGCAGTGTTTAGGAATGTTGAATCTCCACTCTCTTTGCTCAGTTTTCCAAGAGTAGGTGGGCCTGGATGGGAATTCCTCACATTTCCCCTGAGACTTCGATGGTGCACGAGTCCCCATTTCTTTTATTGTGAAGGTAGGGCTCATCAGCTCCCCCACTCCTGCCTTCCTGCCACTGACCATCATAAGGGATTTCTTCTGAGGCAGAGTTTTAGAACTGAAACAGACTTTAGAGGGCATCAACTTCAATCTTATCCTTGTAAAATAAGGAAATGGAGGTCCCTAAAAGTCAGGTGACTTGACCAAGGTCATATGGACAGGTCAAAGTATAAGCAGAATTCAGATCTCCTAACTCCTGCCCAGTGTTAACCAGTTTTGGGCTCCCAAAATGTTTCTTATGAACACTTAGAGCTCATCTTTTTTTTCTGGAACTTTCTATAGAGGCAGATTCATGCACGGCAAACCCGAGGGAAGGTTCTCCAAGGTGATGCTCCAGTGGAATGTAGAAATAATTAGGGCAGGATGTTTAAGTGTGATGACATGACCTGAATCTCCAGAGGCCTTAAAGGAAATGGAAGAATCTGGTATTTTGCAAGACCTGAAACAGGTGTCTTGCAGGATCTTTCCAGAGAAAGTCATAATGCATCCTGAAAGAGAAGAGAATATCATAAAGTTTTAAACAGATTAGATAGTTGAGATTAGCTTTTTGTGGATCTTGCAATGTTTTCATGTATTCCCAAATCGTATAACGCTGAGCATGTTGAGCAATCAGGTGAAAATCACATGCAAACAGAGTCTAAGTACTGATAAGAATCCTAAAAGTAAACAATGAATTCCTACTAATGGCTAAGTCACTAAGGTAAGATCCAGTCTAAATACACACCCTTGGTTAAATAGGGTTTCATTAGCTCAGGTTACAGTGGCTCAGGAAAATTTTTCCTTTATGCCTGTCAAGTGAAATTAATTATATATCATCCATCAATCATTTCTGCCATAGAAGTTCTATGGGAATATTAAAGATTCCACAGTGGCTCCCCACTCAGCCCCTATCCTCACTGACCACCCCCCCTCCCCCCAACAGGAGCACTCTGGGCATATTTTGGTGCCCATAGCTAAAAGTTCCTGGGATTTTTCTGGGAAGTCACAACTATGGCTTCTACAGATAACCTGTAAAAGTCTCCTTTTTCAAAATTTGACACTTGGTGTGTGCTTCAAGTTACTGACAAATATTTGACTTTGCAGAGAATATCTCAGAGTGCATAGCAAATTAGATTCTTGCAAGTTTCTGATAATAATTTTGTTTACATTGAATAAGTAACGCAAATAATTCAAAAATTCAAAAACATTTAAAGATAAAAAAATAATTAAAAGAATATAACCCATGTCTTCACTACCACATTGAACCATTGTTAGAATTTTAATGTATATCTTTCCATCTATTTTTAAAAATTTTTCTCCATTTCCTCCTTATTACAAAAGCAAAGCATGTGTAGGATAGAAAATTCAGCAAATATGGATAAAGAAGAACATAAAAATCAGCCATTGACTCATTTTTCCTGAAATAATCAAACTTTCTAGTCTTTTACATTCATAAATTTTATTTCACTTAGTTCTAATCATATTGCAAAGCTTCTTTTCAATGATCTTGTAAAAAAGCATATATAATTTTAAAATCAATTTTTATCAAAACAATACTTACGCATGCTTAAAAATCAAGTAGCATATAGTAATTTTATTGATTGTTGATTATAGTTTATCTAGTGGATGTTTATTTAATAATTACTCTGTTATAGATGAGATCACCTGGTTTTGTTGGCTTTAATATTTAGTCTCCCCTCTTTTCCCTCTTGTAATATTTCACACTCAGTAAACACATTTCCGGTCCAGACACTAGGTTAGGCATTAAGGATAAAAACATATTTGTTTATTTAAAAAAAAATTACTGAGCATTTGCCAGATAGTGTTCTAGGCATTTGGAATGTAGCAATCAAAGAACGAGGCACAAATCTCTGACTTCTTGGAGTTTAAGTTCTGGTGGAGATGAACAACAGATAGTTCTTGCATAGATCAAAAGAGAGCATCTTTAAGGAAATAAGAGTAGCAAAATGAAGTATCCATATTTGATCTTTATGAATAGCTACTCTATTATGAAAATCTATTCCAGGTGATTAGGACACAACAGTGAAAAGACCTCATCCTTTCTTCTTAATGAGTGTATAGTCCATTAAGTCCAATGGGCGTAGGAAGGCATTTGAACAAGACCCTGGGCAGTTAGCATCTCCAAATGGATGTAGTGATGTTTGTTCTGCTACCCCACTGAATTAAGTGTGAAATCAAATGAAACAAATCTGCAAGTGCTTTGAAAGCTTTCAAGTGAGATACCTAATGAAAGAGTTGGTATTAGTGCTCTTAGCAGTGAAGAGACCTGCAACATACCTAAAGAAAAATAATAGTACCCGAGAGTGATCACCAAGGGCCAGGTGATCAAACCATCTACTGTTGTGGGTTTTCTTCCCAGGAGACATTTTCTACTGATGGGCAAAGACATGAACACAATTGAGAACTTATCCTTTCCCAGAAGTAAAGTCATTAAGTAAACAAGGCCCTATGATTAAAAATCATGATTTAAAAAAAAAATTTTTTTTTTAACGTTTATTTTTGAGACAGAGAGAGACAGAGCATGAACGGGGGAGGGTCAGAGAGAGGGAGACACAGAATCTGAAACAGGCTCCAGGCTCTGAGTGGTCAGCACAGAGCCCGACGCGGGGCTCGAACTCACGGACCGCGAGATCATGACCTGAGCCGAAGTCAGACGCTTAACCAACTGAGCCACCCAGGCGCCCCAAATCATGATATTTTAGTAGAACTCAACACTTCACTGTCTCATCCCACAAATCGTTATGATAGCTATACGTTTTCAAGAAAACTCTGTTCTCTCATCATTTCCCTAATTCAGTGGTTCTTGAACTTTGGTTAGTATCAGGATCTCCCAGGAACCTGAAAAACATGCCAGGGCCAGTCCTATCCTCTAATGGCTTTCAGTGTTGAAAAATACCTTGGAAAGCATCTTGTGGATACCTTAGCTTTATAAGAGAGGGGGCAGAAGTTTAGCTTTGTTAAGTGGCTTGTCTAGCTAGGGCTGCACAGCCAGCCAATGTCTGAGCCACCATCCACACACAGGCCTTCTGACTGGATTGATCAATGCATTGTGACCTCGTTTCTGCTGTTCTGCGTCCTGAGGTGCAGGAGTGTCCATGTGACTGTTGAGTGTTGGTGGCACACAGCCACCAGCTCTTGGGTTAGAAGAAAGTGTGATTTCCCGGACAAAAGCTGCCCTTCAGAGTTTCTAGCATTGCTTTACCAAACCACAAAAGTACTTATTTTGTCTGATAACAATGTATTTTATGTAGTGGCCCCCAAGATAAGTTTTTAAAGCACAGTAAAATTTCCAGCTGAACACTAGTGAATTTCCAAATTAATCTTCCCAAATGACAACCTTATCATTTCTCATAGAAAAGCATTTCTCCAATCCATTAAAGTCTTTTGCTTTTTTAGTCTCCTGCCTAAAACTAAAAACCTTCATCAATATTTGCTGGTTCATTTGGAGTCTCATATCCCCACAATCTGAGTCTATGCACTATAAATGATAGACCTGCAAATGGCACTTGTTAATATGCTGTTTCTGTCTTAGTTTGCCTGGGGGATTAAAGGGGCAAGTAACGATGTGTTTTCTTGTCCTATGATAATACACGGTTGCTCACATTTTTGGCTTACCTGCTATAGGGAGGTGATGGAGAAGTTGGCATTTTCACCCATTTAGAGTGATTTCAATATCAATTCAAATGAAAATGGATTCTTGGAGCAGTTTTGTAAAGAAATTATACATTAGTGGGGCTCTTGGGTGGCTCAGTTGGTTAAGCCTCAGACTCTTGATTTTGGCTCAGGTAATGCTTAGGGCTCCATGGTGGAGTCTGCTCTGCTTGGTATTCTCTCTCTCTCTCTCTCTCTCTCTCTCTCTCTTCAAATAAAATAAATAAACATTAAAAAAAAAAGCAGACTGAAGGTAAAGGAAGAAGCAAAAAATAAAATACTGCTTAAAAAATAAAGAAATTATACATTAGTATTATTACATTAGCCCAGCAGTGCAAACATATTTGCACAAGCATGTTAAACACAGTATTTTTGTAACGGTAATAGAAAGTAAACACATAAATAATAAACAATTGAAGGAAAATAATCATGGATGTGAGATTTGATAAGAAAAATAGGGTTTGTATACACTAGAATACTGTATGGCATTAAAAATGAGTGAAAACTATGTTGCTTGGTAATAAAAAGATACAAAACAGCATGCATTACTTATATGTTTATGTGTGGATTAATGTTATCTCTCTTTCTCTCATCTAGCAATCACAAAACTAGTCAGAAATCAGAAGTGATACATACCACCTTGCTCACAGCAGTTATCTTTGGTTGGTGGGGTTATGGAGGATTTATTCTCTATCGAACTCTGGTTTTATTTGTTCATTGTATTAGAACTGTTGTAATCAGGTGAACAAAAAAACTAGTTAAACATATGTTTTTCTTAAAGCATGATTTCTTATGTCTAAAAAAAAAGACCATTTCTCCTTGTCTGGGTTTTATACCCAGGCAATGTCCCGGGAAGTTTTATCTTTCTTTAACCTTTTGCAAATGACTATTACACACAGTAGCCCAAATCTGGGGGAGGCCCAAGAAGAGAAGTGACCTGAGGTGGTTAGGGTTAATTTAATGTAAAAAGCTAGATTGGTTTGAGGGGAATATTTCAAACCAGAAATTTCTGGTTTCAGGAAGAAGTTCATATGAATGGGAATGCAGATTTTCTGGTAAGGAGGTGATAAAGACCTCCATGATCTTCAGTTTGTATGTATTTACTGATGGGATAGGAGCCTGCGGGCTGGGAACTGAATTTTGGATGCTTCAGTCCGTGGCCTCCAAGCTCTTCACCTTCCTGCCTGCTAGTGTGAACTTGGCACTTTTATGTTTGGCTGGTTGGGCTTGCCAGCTTCTTCTCACTTTGTGTCTAAATGTGTGTGTGCTCTACCTCCCTCACTAGACCAGAAACCCAGTGAAGGCAGGACTGTGTTTAGATGTATACAACTACTGAGTACAGAGAGCAGTGCTTTCTCAGACTAGGTGCCTAACAAATACTTAACCAGTTGCGCCATTTCCGTGCTGAGATCCCCTTTGTGTCTCCATTTCTTAGCAAATAAAGGACAGTTTCCTGGGATAAGGTTCCAAGCAACTTCCCAGTTCCATCTTGCCATGTTACCCTAAGCATACAGCATGCTGCAGAAAAATGTGACAGTGAATTGATTCCTAAATATAGTCAGGGTCCTCCCTTCAAACTAGAGCCTGGACCATCACTGACTTCAGAATAAAATCTGAATTTTGGACCCAATGTCTTTCACAGAAGCCCTGCAGTGATAACAAGGAAAATGGTCTGGTTAGTCACATCTGAAGCAAGTTCAGGTCCCAGCTCCCCAAATAGGAACTCCCATCTTGGGTAAATTACTCACCCTGGGAAATAGGAATAAGAATAATACCTACTTGTAGGTTGTTAATGAGTAATTTGCTTAGCATAGTTATGGAGCATGGGCTAAATGCTGGATATTGTTATTATTATTTATTTAACGCCTTTATGTTAATTATCTGTCTCCTTCCCCCCTCCCCCACCGCCCCAGGCATTTGAGTTTGCCTCTGAAGTAAGAAGAAGGAAACTGTTGACTTTGGGGGTAGGGAAGAGGGAAGAAGAATAGCTTGCAGTAAATAAAACTTAAATTGTTTAAAAGTTAGGTTGGCATTAAAGAATGAAGGACTTGAATGCCTTACTAAAGATTTAAGTTTATAGCTTAGTCAATGAACTTTGAGGAGTAATGATTTATTTTATTTTATTTTTTTATGTTTATTTATTTTTGAGAGACAGAGGGAGATAGACCATGAGCAGGGGAGGGTCAGAGAGAGAGGGAGACACAGAATCCAAAGCAGGCTCCAGGCTCTGAGCTGTCAGCACAGAGCCGGATGCGGGGCTCAAACCCATGGACTGTGAGATCACGACCTGAGCTGAAGTCGAACGCTCAACCCACCGAGCCACCCAGGTGCCCCAGTAATGATATATTTTAAACAAGATACTATAGACAAGATAATTGGCCAGCATCCCCAACTCATCAGGTATTTTTCTTTCAATTCTTTCCAATACATGATGATGGTAATGACTATTACTATGAATAATAGTTACTATTTATTAAATAGTATTTTGTGCCATCCAAAATACTAAGTGCTTTACATGTTCATTTATCGACTCACTCATTGCTGAGCACTTACCAGTAGCCAGGAACTGAGGTAGGCTTTTAGGAAGAGTGGTAAATGAGACTGACCAGGTCCGTCCCCCCTGGAACATTCACTCAAGCTAAGATTCAGAAAACAGACAAGGAAGCACGTATGTTTTGTGCCAAGTGCCGTGAAAGACAGAGCTTGGCACGCGTGTCATTCCTGTTAGCTATTGTTATAATCCGTGTCTGCTCTCCACTCACTTTCCCATCTTGCTTTCTAGGACATACTCACCACTGAACCTCTTTCTGGACTTTTCTGTCTTTGTGCCTATGCCCACATAATTCCCTCTAACAAAAAACACGACTGTGTATTTTTGTCTTTTGAAGGTCCTATGCATCCTTCACCACCTATTTAGAATACCGCCTCTTCCAAGAGACTTTTTGCTCTGCAGCTGGGTTCAGCTACACCTTCCTTCATGCTGCAGAGCTAGTGTTCGGACTTCATTTCTAGCGTTCACGTCACCCCGCCTGAATGTTCCATACAATTATTTGTATATTGCATACTGTTACGGAAACTGGTCTGGATCACCCGGCAGAAGAACCAAGCGGCACTCGGAGATCTTAGAAGGAAGGAGGGTTATCTTACACTGGTGGGCCCAGAGGAGTTCATTCTCCAGAGATCTGAGCCTAGAGCATCAACAGAAGGGACAATTTACAGTCTGTTACTTCTGCACCCCTCATTAGTAGTAATTTGGTGCCTGTGGCAAGCAGGATAGGAAGGAAATCCCACAAGGGTAGTCTTCTGACAAGGACTGGAATTCCCTTCTCAGTCCTGTCAGCCATCTTATAACAGATTTTTCCTTAACAGACTGCGAACTGCTTCTTTCCCACCTCTGTTACTTGCATCTCTGGTCTGCATTAGGTCAACTAGTTGAGCATAGCCACACTTGATCTTCTACAGTCTCTTTTCCGAACCAGGAAGCCTGAATCTTGGAAGCCTGAATCTTCTTTTCTCCTCTTTTCTTTCCAGCTGATCCCATCCGTGTGTCTGAGTATACAACTTAGAATAGTTGCTGACAGCATGATCATTTGCAATGGCAAATCTGACGATTTCACCGCCTCACTTGAAACTTGTCAGTGGTTCTCATGGTAAAGATAAGATCCAAAGTCTATGGCATGGCAAATCCTTTTTATTTTTTAAATTAAAAAAAAATTAAAGTTTATCTATTTTTGAAGGAGAGATGGAGCGCGAGCGGGGGAGGGAACGAGAGCGAGAGAGTCACACACACGCGGAATCCAAAGCAGGCTCCAGGCTCTGAGCTGTCAGCACAGAGCCTGCTGTGGGGCTCGAACCCACAAATTGCAAGATCATTACTGGAGCCGAAATTGGGAGCCCAAATGACTGAGCCACCCAGGTGCCCCTCTATGGCATGGCAAATTCTATGCCCTTTCATAAACTTGCATGCTTAAGCCTCCAGCCTCCTCTCTCACTTCTGTCTCTCCCACTTCTCCAGCCTCCATCCAGTGGTGGAAATTTTCTCCTAACTCCTGTTCCAGGTCTCAATTCAATGACACCCTCTCCAGAAAGCCATCCTTGATTTCTCCTGGGCCTCGTATGTGCCTCATATGGACCCAGTGCTTACTCTTGGCCAAGGTGTTGTCATTCCTTATTATAATCACGTGTTTAGTGGTCAGTCTTCACTGCTAGACTATAAACTCTATGAAGGAAGCACAGCTGTTGTTGTTGCTCACTGTGGTATCCCAGTGTCTAATTAGTGCTTGATACACAATTGGACCTGAATGAATATGTATTGAATGAGTTCTTTGCATTTCCCAAAGTCCTCCTCCAACTCTTAGATGCTTTTTTAAAAAAAAAATATACACATGCAACATGAAGGCAAGTTTATTATAAAAGAAACAAAACAATATCTGAATGCAAATATAGGTTCCCTTTTATCCTCCTCCTAACCTTATCGTCTCCATTTTACTCTCATCGCTGGGATGTTAGTAGTTTAATGTGTATCTTTCCATTTCTGTATACCACACACACACGCACACATACATAATGTAGTCTCCATTCCCACACCTACATGGAGTGTTTTAGAAAGCAGAAATGCAGGGGCACCGGGGTTGCTCAGTCGGTTAAGTGTCTGACTTTGGCCGCCGGAAATGATCTTGCAGTTTGTGAATTCCAACCCCGCCTTGCGCGGAGCTCCGTGTTGATAGCTTGGAGCCTGGAGCCGGCTGATTCTGTTTCCTTTCTCTCTGTGCCCCTGCTCCGCTCGTGATTTCTCTCTCTCTCTCTCTCTCTCAAAAATAAAAATAAACATTAAACAAAATAAGAAAAAAAGAAAGCAAAAATGTGGTATGATTGGTGTACATTTGAAGAGATTTTTCCATTCCCCATGTAGATTTACCTCATTCTTTTAACAGCTATTTGTACCCCATAGGCAGGTTGTATCATAGTTGATTTATTAATTCCACATTGGTAAACTTTGTATGTTCTTCTCTTGCTCACAAATGTCAGTATAGTCGCTGGACGGGTTTTTAGAAGTGGAATTGCTGGCTCATAGAATGTATTCATCTTAAAATTTTTTTAGTTCTCAGCTATTTCTTCACATAGTTCTTAGTGGGAGGATTACAAGTTCTCAAAATGTTTAATTTGTCAACCTGGCCCTTGGCAAAACCATGAGAAGGGGGAAATTTATCTTTACATTACTTTCAACCTCCTTAGAAGTATACTCTTCTGCCCCATTTTCTCTCTATCCCTTCCTCCTACCCAGGGGCACCCCCCCCCCCCCGCCACATCACATGGTGATAAATCCAGCAATTTCTAGTTTCAATTAATGGGGCCACCATCCAGTCAATGGAATAGCTTTCATGACCCAGAAACCTAGATTTTCCTAGACCCCTTCCTTTTCTAATCTATCCTCAGGCACGTACCAAATCCTTTTATTCTCTCTCCAGATTCTTCTGGAATCTAGCCTAGCTGCTATCACCATCACCTCCAGCTAGGGTTCCATCCATAGCCACAATCTTGGAGGAAGGGGTTATAGCCAGAGTAACTTTTCTACAATTCTCATCTGTTTTCATCTGTTCTGCTTACGACTGTTCAGAAGTTTCTTCAGGAAAACCCGAGCTCCTTGACACTTTGAGGTCCCCTCTCTGGCTTTAACCTCCTGTTTAGACCCATGCCCAGAAATGTTGCTCATTCCGCATCTCCAGCACAAATAGCACCTCTGCTGGTATATACCTGTGCTGTTGTTTCCTGAAGGACACCACCACCTCTCTGTATAGGTTTCCTGCTCCCACTGACCCACCTTTGCCTGCCTAACTCTTACCCATCTTCCAGGTCTCAGCCCAGATGGCACCTCCCTGTTGGCCCCTTCAGGTTGACTTAGGTGCCTGTCCCAGGGTCCCTACCCTATGCTGAACATACTCTCACACTGGCCACTCACATTCCTGGTCTCACATTTGGTGTAATTGCCTATTTACCTGCTGATCCCCCTAGAATGTAAGCCTTCTGAGGAGGGAATCATCATGCACATTGCCGAACACCATATGCTTGGCACAGTTGTCAAAATACAAGTTTGCAGATCTGAGTGAAGAAGCAAATGAGTGAGTGAATGAGATGTTTTCTGGCAGCCTGTACATTTAAACTCAGACCTGATAATAATCACAATAATTTCCACCCTGAAAATGTATCTTCTGGGGCGCCTGGGTGGCTCAGTGGGTTGGGCGTCCGACTTCGTCTCAGGTCAAGATCTCCCGGTTCGTGAGTTGAAGCCCCAGATTGGACTGGTTGCTGACAGGGCGGAGCCTGTTTAAGATTCTCTGTCCCCCTCTCTCTGCCCCTCCCCTGCCTGTGCTGCTTCTCTCTCTCTCTCTCTCAAAATAAATAAACCTTTAAAAAAATTTATCTTGTGCCAGGCTTAGAAACCTGTATGCATTATGTCATTTAATCCTTACCATCGCTCTGTGAAGGAGGTACTTACTGTTTGATGGAAATGCAGAGATGCAGAGAAGTCAGGCAACCTGCCCTCAGTCACAAAGCCAGTGAGAGGCAAAGCTAGGACTCTAATATTGTCTGGTGGCAGAGCACTAACTTGGCTGCCTCCCACTGGTATTTCTAGTTGATCCTGACTCAACTGGAGGGTTTGACTGACTACGGTAGCTCGGCGTTCTGTCTGGCAGGGATTTCTGGGTACTGCAAACGGTGCAGAGGAAGTGCTTGTCCCTTCTTCAAAGTAGGCCTGGTCAGGGTGGGATCGTGGAGGTACTTTTGCTCAGTGGTCCAGCATAAATATACAGAACATCTAGTTTTTAAAATATTTTGAAAGCTTTTCATTTGAAATAATTTCAATGTACAAACGAGTTATAAGAAGTTGTATGAAGAATTCCCGTATAGCCCTCACCCAGATTCTTTAATTGCCAATATTTTGTCAAACTTGTTTTATTTCTTTCTCTTTAGAAAATGTATTTCTTGGACGTCTGGGTGGCTTGGTAGGTTTAGCCTCTGACTTTGGCTCAGGTCATGCTCTCACAGTTGGTGAGTTTGAGCCCCACGTTGGGCTGTGCCCTGACAGCTCAGAGCCTGGAGCTTGGAGCCTGGATTCTGTGTCTCCTTCTCTCTCTCTGACCCTCCCCCACTTGTGCTTTCTTTCAAAAATAAATAAATAAATGTTAAAAAACTTTTTTTAAAATAAAAAATGTATTATTTTTTCCTAACCATTAGGGCCACCTGGGTGGCTCAGTGGGTTGAGTGTTGGAGTCTTGTCATGACACTCAGGTCATGATCTCATGGTTCATGGGATCAAGCCCCACATCAGGCTCTGTGCTGACAGCATGGAACCTTCTTGGGATTCTCTCTCTCCCTCCCTCTCTCTGCCCTTCCCCACCTCATGCTCTCAATCTCTCATGCTTTCTCTGTCTCAAAATAAATAAACTTAAAAAAATGTATTTTTTTCCCTAACCATTCAAGAAAAAATTCCACCCATTTATGCCTCTTTATGCCTAAATATTTCAGCATGTATCTCCTACGAATAAAGACATTTCCTCACATAACCACTGTAGTTACCAATTCAGGAAATTGAACACCTATTAAATACCATTTTTGATATTCAAATTTCAAAAATTATTTCAATAATGTCCTTTGCAGATTTTGCCCTGATACAGGATCCAGTCTAGTGCATTTCCTTGTTGTGTGCTTTATTTTTTAAAAGCCTCTGGAGTTTTCCCTAAGCCCTTTGAGCATGGCCCCTTGAGTCAAATTCAGGGGATGACAATGTGCTTATTGTGATCTGGGCCACTGGACCACGAGCTCTAGACTGAGACCCCAGTCCTTGCCCTGCTCTTGACTTTGAAAAGTCCCTACAGCTCTGGTTTCTTCACTTGCTGGCCGGGAAGAGGGAGAGCTAGACTAGCAGGTCCCAAATCCCCTCCATCCCTTAAGGAACCAAAATAAATAAGTAAACAACAAAACATTATTTTTCATGAGCTTTTTCTCCTTAAAAAAATTTAGGTAGGAAGAAACCTGCCTCCTTCAGAACCTGTCAGTTCTGAAAGCCTGCTAAATGATTTTATTTTCCGGATGTCTTACTTCTACGATGTTGTCTTTTCTTCGCCATTATCTTTTGCAAATGCTTGGCTGACAGTCTTTTTCATCTTCGGAGTATTTTGAACATAATATGACTGTTTATTTAATGTCTCGTGCACTTCAGAAGATAATGACCAGAAGAAGGGACTGTTTACCTATTTTTTTTTCAAGCATTATAGCTTACTCAGCTCCAGACTTTCCAGAGAGCTTACATTAATTTGTCTTTATTTTGTCAGTTTGGAGTTAGATTAGCACTTGCGAGCTTTTATTCTTTCCCTTCTGAAATCTGAGCTGAATATGTCACCCAGATTCCTTGGCATCTACCTTTTACTCTCACGGGTTTCACTGCCCAGATACAAACACTTTGCTAGGAAATCCATACGGTGATTTCAAAGTTGTAAAACAGTAATAATGACAGTTCAGCCTCAAATTTTAAAATAACTTTCATGTTCTCTTCCCAGCTCTCCTTAACTACTATTTTTAAAAAGTTAGTGGCAGATTTTAAGGTGGCGGGTCTGTGTTATTTCAAAAGTCATTTTCCCTATGGCAGCTGTGTATAGATTTATTTATTTTTTTAATGTTTATTTATGAGAGAGAGAGAGAGTGGGGGAGGGGCAGAGAGAGAGGGAGACACAGAATCTGCAACAGGCTCCAGGCTGTCATCACCGTACCCGGTGTGGGGCTCAAACCCATGAACTGTGAGATCATGACCTGAGCCGAAGTCGGACACTTAGCTGACTGAGCCACCCAGGAGCCCCAACAGCTGTGCATAGATTTAAACATGTGCATCTTCAGTGAGCATATGCTAAGCACCTACTTTGTTCAGGTACTGCATTGGTTCTAGGCATGCAGCAAGGAATTGGGGCACTGAGTTTGGCTGGGGAGACAGGCCTGCACACAAACAATTCCAAAGGTAGGATACCTGCTCTACTTGGGGTAGTGATACAGCACACTCCGATACAAAAAGGGAGTGATCAGCTCTCCCAAGAGGAGTGGGATGAAGCTATTCCTACAGGTTCATTACCTTTGAAAATTTAATACTTTGCTTCCTAGATGAACTATTCCTTCTTTGTGAATTCCTCCCTGAGGTGTGTTTCTACTTCATCTTCCCATTCGATACAGATCCACTGAACTCTGAGCTCTTTGGAGGAAGCAGCTTTTTTGTGTCTTTAGACAATCAGTGTGTCTAAGCTTGAAGCTGTGCATGTAGTAAGCCCACGATAAATATTTGCTGAAATCAGAACTGCATTGATATTATAGTTGTCTAATAGGGTCCACCCCATTCGTATTGCCAGAAATAGAGCTCATTCCTCTGATGATTTCGCATTAAGGAGGCAGCTAGACCTGAAATAAGGATTGGGAATGGACGTAAAGAGGGGGCATTTCAGGCATCCCCAAAAGGCTGTGAACCTTCTGATTTGGGAGAAAGCCAGGAAGTTCTAGGGCAGGCAAGGCTGACCTAGCCCAGACTTCTGGAGTGTCTTTTTTTGTTTGTTTTTTAAAAAAATATATGAAATTTATTGTCAAATTGGTTTCCATACAACACCCAGTGCTCATCCCAAAAAATGCCCTCCTCAATACCCATCACCCACCCTCCCCTCCCTCCCGCCCCCCATCAGCCCTCTGTTCTCATTTTTTAAGAGTCTTATGCTTTGGCTCTCTCCCACTCTAACCTCTCTCTTTTTTTTTTTATTTTTTTATTTCTTCTTGTGGAGTGTCTTGAAGAGAGTCTTACTTTGTGAGACAGGGGAGTATCATAGGGTGGGTGTTCCAGGCAAGTTTAAAAACTGCGTGGTGTTAGTTCTGCAAAAAAAAAAAAAAATTTTTTTTTTTACTTGTGGGCAAGCAAATATTTTTAATATACATCTGTGAGAGTGCCTCTTTTGCCATATTTCTTACATTGAACTTGTACTCTGCAAGCTAAGCAATAAAAACTTAAAAAAATAATCTTGACAGGCTTGGAATAATGAGTTCAAAACAAAATATTTTGGGTTGGGGTGGAGATGTGGTTCAACAGTAATAAGTGTGAGAAAGAGGACTCTTTTGGTTGACCAGCAGCTCCATGTGAATGAGCAGTGTGTTCGGGCTGTTGCCCAAAATGCTGATGTCATCCAGGGTATTGACAACATGGCATTACAGACGTGTGGCCTAGTATCTTGAGGGAATAGTCACAAATGAACCCACAAATTTATCAGCAAAGATGTTCATTAGCATTTTATTTCTGAGTGAAAAATGGAAGTAAATTAAACGTCCAACAATAGGGGCTCGGGAGTAAATCATGATGCAGTACGAAGCTGTGAAAATTTATTTGAAGAATATTTAGTAGTATGGTAAATATTTTTATCCTAATAAATTACATTTAAGAACATAAAAGCAGGAAGCTTTTGCCTAGAAAACTCTTCTCCAAATGACAGAAACAAAGGCGAATTAACAGATGTAAAGTGTTCTGAGCAAGGGAGAATTTCTTCCTCTGTTTGGGCTGCCATAACAAAACACCACAAACTGGGTGGCTGTAAACAACAGACACTTCTTTCTCAGAGCTCTGGAGTCTGGAAGTTCAGGATCATGGTGCCATCATGGTCCTCTGAGGCCCTCTTCCAGGTCACAGACTTCTCTTTGCATGTTCGCATGGTAGAAGGAGCTAGGGATCTTATTGGAGCCTCTTTTTTTTTTTTTAATGTTTATTTTTTTTGAGACAGAGGGAGAGAGAGCATGCGAGGGGGTGTGTGTGCCATGTGCGAACACTTGAGCAGGGTTGGGGCAGAGAGAGGGAGACAGAGGATCCAAAGCGGGCTCTACAGTGACAGCAGAAAGCCCCATGTGGGGTGCAATCTCATGACCCATGAGATTAAGACTTGAGCTGAAGCTGGAGGCTTAATTGACTGAGCCACCCATGTGACCCCTGGAGCCTCTTTTATAAAACAATAATCCCGCTCCCAAGGGCTTTGCCCTCATGATTTAAGCACCCCACCTACTAATATCAGCATCTTTGGGGTTAGGGTTTCAACATGAGAGTTCTTGGGGCGTGAGGTGACACACATATTCAAACCATAGCAGAGAGGTTTATTTCATATGGCTCAGGAAGACCTCAATGGATACTGTGCATGGAAATTATAATCCAAAATAAGTGGGGGCTTTCAAAATTTTACTTTATTTTAATCCTTAGTTACAACATTGTAACAGTAAAGATTTTTCTTTAAAAAGGGAAAAAAATTAACCACACTTAGATTACCTTTAATTCCTCAGATGTTAAATTATCTTGTTCTCTGCTGGTACTTGTCAATTTGCATACGTCCTTGTAGAGTTGCTGCCACGGGATAGCTCAGAGTGGCTGGCAGTCAGTCATGTGCACCTGTGCTCTCTTACAACATGGTGGATCCTACTAACTCACGGTCACCTGGAAGGAGCTGGAGTCTTTTTCATCATACTTCTCTGAGAAGCCACAACCAATCATAATCAAACTAGCTAACATTGTTCCAGGCATTTTCCCACAAATTTTATATACATTAACTCATTAAAACTTGTCTTAACAGGGGCGCCTGGGTGGCTTGGTCGGTTAAGCGTCGGACTTGGGCTCAGGTCATGATCTCACGGTCTGTGAGTTCGAGCCCCGCGTCGGGCTCTGTGCTGACGGCTCAGAGCCTGCAGCCTGTTTCAGATTCTGTGTCTCCCTCTCTGCCCCTCCCCTGTTCATGCTCTGTCTCTCTCTGTCTCAAAAATAAATAAACGTTAAAAAAAAAAATAAATAAATAAAAGCAAAACAAAAAACTTGTCTTAACAACCTTGTAAATGTGATAGTATTATTATCCCCATTTTACAGATGAGTAAACTGAAGCCTAGCAAGGTTAAGTCATCTTGCCCAATTGATAGCACTGGTGTTGGAGTTGTAACTCTTCAATCATCTTACTATAGATATATTTTTTAAGTTTATTTATTTATTTTGGCAGAGAGAGAGAGAGTGTGTGTGTGTGGGGGGGCACAGGGAGGGGCAGAGAGAGAGGAGAGAGAGAGAGAATCCTAAGCAGGCTCTGCACTGTCAACCCTAACCCTAACCCAATGCAGAGCCTAACATGGAGCTCGAGCCACAAATGGTGAGATCATGATGTGAGCCGAAGTCAAGAGTTGGATGCTCAACCAACGGAGCCACCCAGGTACCCCTTGCTTTTAGTAGATATTATTACGCATTACTTTAAAAATTAATAAGACATCATTAACAATTTCTATATTGCTCCATAATTTTCAAATTATGTACAATGATTATGTAAGAAATGAAAATCTTTATTGTAATTAAGCCCGACTAAAACTGGAATGAGGAAAGAAGTTTTGTTACAGTTATTTAAGCAAAAGCTGGATAATCACATCCTAGATGGGTGGTGTTATACCTGGGGTATGGAGATAAATGAGGTTTCAGCTTAGAATCTTTCTTTCTTTCTTTTTTTTTAAAGATTTTATTTTAAAGTAATCTCTCCACCCCACGTGGGGCTTAAACTCACAACCCTGAGATCAAGAGTCACAGGTTCCACTGACTAAGCCAGCCACGCACCCCAACTTAGATTTTTTCTAACTTTGTATTTTATAATTCTACAAGTAGGTGTTACCTATCTGATCACTTTCATATACTTTAAAAGGGTTTTGTAAAAATAAGCAAAACACACAACCAAAAACACTTTTTTTTTTTAATGTTAAGTCCATTTGTAAGCAAATGGTTGAAATTCTTTTAACTGAGGGTAATGATTTAAAAATAAGGCTTGGGGCACCTCAGTGGCTCAGTTCGTTAAGTGTCCAACTCTTGATTTCGGCTCAGGTCATGATCTCACGGTTTGTGAGATCAAGTTCTGAGTGGAGCTCTATGCTGACAGTGCAGAACCCACTTGCGATTCTTTCTCTCTCCCTCTCTTTCCCTCTCTCAAAATAAATAAACTTTAAAAAATAATGACAATAAGGCTCAATTCTTCATGTGAGGAATTTTGACACATATTTGTGTAAAGAAGTACATGACAGAGATGATTCTTTTCCAAGAGGATGCTTTGAAGTGGACACAATAGGAAAACATTTCAGGGCATGGGTAGGGATGGAGTGAGAGGGAAGAAGCCTTCACTGAAAGGAGTGGAGAAGGGGATGTTGACGCCTCCCAAGAGAAGCTTCACGATCTAACAATTTGGTCCAGAATTAGCCTTGTTGGGCTAATGTAGTCACACCTCTTTTACCCTATCCCGATCAAGTTGCTCTGGAGAGTGTCCCAGGCATCATATTTTTAAACATTTCCCAGATGATTCTAATGTATAGCCAAGTTTGAAAACCACTGTTTCCAACCCAGATACCTATTTTTAAAAAAATTCTGGTCTGTAGTTTTTCCTGCTGAGAGTATGCAATTGTCTGTATCCCCAGTGAAGACATTCTAAAAATGTCTAAAAAGTATTTTTTTTTTACTGCTAAATGAAGTGTTCTATAAATGTCAATGGGTCTAGTTGTTTGGTAGTTTTATTCTAATCTTCTATATCCTTTCTAATTTCCCGTCTACTTGTTCTATCAGCTATTAAGGCAGGCGTATGAAAATTACCAATTAAATGAATTAGCTTTTCCCTTTCTACTGTGTAAGTTTTTGCTTCATGAATTTTGAAACTTTGCTCGTGAGTGCATTATACATTCAGTATTGTTATGTTTTCTTAACGAATTGATATTCTACTTTTATGAAATGTCTCTCCTTATGCTGGTAATATTCCTTGTTCTAAAATCTCCTCTGTCCGATATTAATAAAGACATTCTCATTTTCTTATGCTTTTCTGTCTTTTCCATCTTCTTACTTTAAACCTATCTGCATCTATGTGTTTAAAGTGAGTTTTTTTTCCCCAGGCATTATATAATTGAATCTTGCTTTTTAAACCACGTGTGACAAATTCTGTTTATTTCCTTTTTTATTTTTTTAAAGTTTATTTATTTATTTTGAAAAAGACAGAGACAGTGCGAGTTGGGGAGGGGCAGAGAGAGAGAGAGAGAGAGAGAGAGAATCCCAGTGGACTCCACACTGCCATTGCAGTGGAGCTCTAACCCACGAAACTGTGAGATCATGACCCAAGCCAAAACCAAGAGTCAGATACTTAACCGACTGAGTCACCTGGGCACTCCTCTGTTTCTTTTAAATTTAGTGTTTTATTTAATATAATTAAATTTGGGACTAAAATTAATTTAGTAATTTATTAAATTTAATACAAATAAGAAAAATCAATGAAATGTACTATAAAAAACAAGGGTGCTTCCTTTGAAAATTAAAATTTTTCTTTGAAAAATGTCTATATGATTGACAAACTCTAACTAGATTTGGTAAGAAAAAAAGGAAATCACCAATATCAAGAATAAAAAGTGTGACATTACTAAAGATCTTAAATATAGACATTAAAAGGATAATGTCTATAATAAAAAGATAATAAAGGAATGTTATGGACAATGTAATGTCAATAAATTCAACAAGTTAGATGAAATGGACAAATTCCTTAAAAGAGATCACTTGTGAAAACTGGCACGAGGAGAAGTAGAAAATATGAGTATTTCTATACCTATTAAAGAAATTGCATTTGTAATTAAAAATCTTTCTCTCAAAGCAAATAAAACTCCCCCAAAAGTCACTTTGGGTTAAAGCTAGTCAAATAAAATTTTGCTTTTAATTCATCCCTCCAAAATTTAACAACTGGCTTCCTTCAAATGAGATTTTGTTGTGTGTTTTTACTAAATTGGTGATAACCCTCAGTTCTATTTCAAGAAGCTTAGTCTATTTAAGTGATCATTTGCTTTACTTGTGCATGTATTTTGACTTGGGCCCAAAGCTGAAATGTGACATGTACCAGAAACCTGCGCACGTCATGAATGTGGATCTCGATGAACCCTCCCAGACCAGCGTCCACTCTCAAAAATGCCATCTGGATAAAAAATAGAATTACCATCGCCTCAGAGGCCTGCCTTATGTTCTCTCTGTCATCAAACCTTTTCCAAACTTCCACAAAGGGTTGACTCACCTCCAAAACCATTGGTCATTTTTACCTATTTTTTCATTTTTATTTTACATATAGAGAGGGTGTAAGCAGGGGACAGAGAGAGAATCTTAAGCAGGCTCCATGCCCAGCACGTAGCCTGATGCAGGGCTCGATCCCATGACCGTAGGATCATGACCTGATTCAGACGCTCAGTGGCTCAGAGCCACTCAGGTGCCCCTATTTTAACTTATCTTAAAACCTTACATAAATGGAATTTCACAGTATGCACTTTTGTGTTGAGCTTTATCCTCTCAAGAGCATGTTAATGACATTCTTCCATTATCACTGCTGTATAGTATTTCATTGAATGAATATATGACAATTTATTTATCCTTTTTATTGTTTATGCCCAATTTTTATTTTTATTTATTTTTGTTTTTTATTTTTTTAAGGTTTGTTTATTTTGAGAGAGAGAGAGAGAGAGAGTGGGAGAGAGCACGCGTGTGCACGCTGGAGCCGGGAGGGGCAGAGAGAGAATCCCAAGCAGGTTCTGTGCTGTCAGCTCAGAGGCTGATGTGAGGCTCAATTCCACGAGCTGTGAGATCATGACCTGAGCCCAAATCAAGAGTCAGACACCCAACTGACTGAGTAACCTAGGTGCCTCTCATTTAGATCCAATTTTTATAGCTATTTGGATGTGCTTTAGAATACTTAGCATATTTCTCCTAGGTCCATTAATTCAGCATTTTAAAGTGAAAAACCATTGTCTGGGCACCCAACCAGATGATGGCATGCACATATAGCATGGCAGCATCCTCCGAAATCTGAGTATTGGCAGATCCCTTTTTCCTCCGCTGCAGGTTGTTATAAGCAGACTTTTGTTGAGTAGGTATCTGGATGCCATGTGGCTTGGTACTACTTGCCTGACATTTCTTTCATGATGGCATACAAAGCTTTTTCTATTTTTAAATATCATAACATGGGTATATTTGGGAAAGGGAAGCCTTTGAATCATAACATCTCAGTCAGACAGTTCTTTAGGGAATATAAATTGGTATGTTCTTTCTTGGAGATAATTGGATAGCTTGGTAATCATTACCAAAATTCCTTTAAAAATGGCATGCCCTTCTAAGACATAGTGGCAGTCTAGTTTCAGATCTGTGCTTTTCTACATACTGTGTGACCTTGATCAAATTACTCATTTCACTACATTTCCTAATTTGTAGTTAGTTCATTGGGTTTTTGTGATTTATTTAAATTAATAAAGCTCTTATTATACAAAGAAAAAAAAACAACAACAAAGAATATAGCCAAACAATGTATGTTCAAATATGCTTGTTTCTAAGGTATTTGTGGTAGTGAAAATGTGAAGCAATCCTGAATCTCTAATCCTGGAAAAATGAGAAAATAAACGGAGAGTATACTGTGCATATAATAAAATGTTATATAATCATTTAAAACAATGTTTGTAAATAACTAAAAAAGTTGTGGGAAAATTATGAGCATATGATTCAAAGTGGAAACAACAGGCTATAAAGTTGCATTTCTTTCTTTCTTTTCAACATTTATGTATTTATTTTGAGAAAGAGAGAGAGAGAGAGAGAGTTTGTGAGCCAGGGAGGGGCAGAGAGAAGGAGAGAGAGAATCCCAAGCAGCCTCCATGCTCAGTGTGGAGCCTGACATGGGGCTCGACCCCATGAACTGTGAGATCATGACCTGAGCCAAAATTAAGAGTCAGACACTTAACCGACTGAGCCACCCAGGCACCCTTGCAAAGTTGCATTTCAATTATATAAAGGTATATATCTGTAGCGAAAAAGATTTGGGTTCTCTTGGTCATTGAATTATTTATATACACATTTGTTCAATTTTTCTACCTTTACTGAGATGTACTCAACAAATAAAAATTATATATATTTGAAGTGTAGAACATGATGTTTTGACAGGTCGTGGGATTCTGCTGTAAACTTAATTTTCTTCATTATTAGTAGTAGGATTTTGCATTTATTTAGAGTTAACAAAATTAAACTTTCTGAGCACTACCATAAATAAAATTACTCAGAAAATAAAACAAAACAAAAATAAAGGCATCACTAAATAGTATTTGAGGGAAAAGCAGGGCCCTCAGTTGTCAGACAGCATGATGTTCGGTGAGACTGGGGAGCTTAGACTTTCTCACGGCAGTTGCCCTCTTGGGCTGGTTCTCTGTGTATGCATTCCATTAATGAGGGCACCTCAGTAAACGGCTGCCAAGTCCTGGGCTTCTTAAAAATCATTCGACTTCCTTCTTTCTCAAACAAGAAGGTAGTGACTGAACTGGGAACCTGTGTCCCCTCCTGTTGCCTTTGCATCCTGAATTGTTGCAGCCTGTTTGCCCGGGTATCTTGTCTGTGAAAGTTGTTAGGGTAACCAAGGGCAGCTGATTACTTAATTGTTGAAGGCCGGAAACCAGCCTCTCTCCTGAGTTCCCATCAGGATCTTGAGAATGCCCGATGTTGGGCCCCCGCCAGGTTTTCCATCCTTTCTAATTCAAAAGGTATACATCCTCTCCGATATAGTTACTGAGACTCTGGCCGCATGAGTTGTATAAAGAATTATCTGGGTATTACAAACAGATTGAAATTTTTCAACAGTTGATGATAGGTCATCGGTTTAAGGTGGGTAAATAAAACCACCTTGGTGTCATTGGATATAATTCAGTTGTTTCTCTGAAGAGGCATAAAAGTGCTCTGTGTTTCCTCTTTCATTTCTCTCTTTCTTTTTTTTTATGTTTATTTATTCTTTGAGAGAGAGAGAGAGAGAGAGAGCATGAGCAGGGGAGAGGCAGAGAGAAGGAGACACAGAATCAGAAGCAGGCTCCAGGCTCCAAGCTGCTAGTGCAGAGCCTGATGCAGGGCTCAAACCCATGAACTGGGGGATCATGGCCTGAGCTGAAGTCAGATGCTCAACCGACTGAGCCACCCAGGCTCCCCTCCTCTTTCATTTCTGTTAGATTGTTGACTGAAGGTAACTTGAATACATGGAATTTGTGAATACCTGCTGTCCGTGTCGTGCCGAGCTGACTGCTCTGTGGCTCTTCCTGTGTGGTCTGTATTGACTGGTACAGGCAAGTGTGGTTAAATCCAATGCCCAAATGAAGTTACTTATATGGGTAATGGGGTTTTAGGAGCTTCATTTGCCTTTAGACAAGATTTCCCTTCCTCTTCCTCCTACCTTCCCCACATTTGGTTTTTCTAACACAAAGGCACAAAGAACCTAACACCAAAGCAACCAGTTGGAAAGGAAAACATCCATGGAATTATTCGTTGCTTTGTCCATACAGTGTGAAACAAGAAGCTGGCATGAATTTATTTTTCACCTAGCTGACAGTTTTGTTTTATTTTGTTTTGTTAGGTTTCTTTAGAATGAAATGATTTGTTGATTGGGTAAAAGTGTAAATCAATCCCAATTCCACAATACTTCTGTGACTTTTTTTTTTTTTTTTAAAGCCAGTGGGGAGTGGAAAGAATAATTAAATTGAAAGCTGGGGGACTTTGTGATTTTGTCGCAGCTTTGTCACCAACCAGTTACGTGACCCTGGGCAGGTCATTTCACCTCCTAAAGGCAGGCCTCTGATTCCTAAAATCAGGAGGCTGGGCAAGACAGTTCTCAGGTGCCTGGTAGTTTCTTGATTCTTTGATGTAGACAATGCAGAATAGAGCCCTGGGGTGATTCCCAGAGATCAAGTGATGACTAACATTTTTGGTTGGCTCAGAGAGAGAATCATAGATTTTAGCTGATTTTTAAAATCAGCTCACAAGTTTTTGCTGGATTTTTAAACTTAAAAATGCTTTTTTCCCAATTTCTGATTACAAATTGATACATGTGGCTTGAAGGAAACTTAGCAAATACACATTAGCAGAAAGAAGAAAATCGAAATCATTTGTAATCTTACATGGAGACAGAACTAATGTCAACATGGTGTACGTGTTTCCAGGCTCCTTAAGATCATGTTAATACAGTCAGTTCTGGTGTAACATTTGTTTTGAAAATGTAAATTTGTTCCAATACAATTGCACAAGGGAGTCACTTGAGTAAGACGCACAATTTCTTACAGGAGAAATACCAGGTGAACACAGAAAACCGCACCTGGCCGTGTATGCGTGCACATACACCCTCACAAGCACAGGAGCCACAGCCACCAACATCTGGTGATACAATTCTTAGTCCCAATTCAGATAATTCTCCTCTCACAACTTCATCATAACTGCAGCCTGCAACATCCCACCGCCCACCCCCACACCTGTAATTTCTCTTTCATCTCAGCCTATTTTGTAAAATTGCTTCTTCTCTGTTCTCTGCTCATTTTCCTCTTCTTATTTCACCTTTCTCTCTTTTCCTTTTTCAATTTATTTTAATTTTTTGTTTATTTATTTTGAGAGAGAGAGAGAGAGAGAGAGAGAGCAGGGGGAGGGGCAGAGAGAGGGAGAGAGAGAATCCCAAGCAGTCTCTGAGCTATGAGTGTAGAGGCCACCCTATGTGGGGCTCAATCTCACGACCCTGGGATCATGACCTGAACTTAAATCAAGAGTCAGATGCTTAACCGACTGAACCACCCAGGCACCCCCCTCTCTTTCTCTGTCTGTTATTGCTTTGTGCCTCTCCTGCACAGTGTGATGGGCCTGGAACCCACTGGCGACCTGGCAGGCGGGCAGAGGCTTGCTTCTACAACAGCAAACTGCAGGTCTCTCTCAAGGTAGTGTACCATATTTATAAAATGCACATTGAACTCGTGTAAAATTGTGCCGTTGTTTTTAAATTAATTTCCTTTTTTTTTTACTGTGTTCCTCACGAAGTTTTTGAGCGTGGTGCCCCAAACCCATTTTCCCTTAGGTCTTATAGCTTTCGTTCCCCAATTTTGCTTAGTGCACTGACAACCTTAGTGAATAGCTTATAGCTAAAAAATAGATCATAAAAGAACAAAATCATTCATGGAAATAACCATTTAGCTAATTGTTTAAATAACAAATGATTAATTTTATTAATTTTCAACCCTTGCATACCCATCCTATTAATATTCTGTGTGATGACAGTACTCATAAAACACTTCTGCTGCATGCTAAGGTAGCAATGAATATCTGGAGGAAAAGCCCTTGAATGATTGAGTTTCTAGTTCAGTTTCTCCACTTACGTTTCCAATATAGCAAGTATTAATAGATACAACCCACATAAACCACAGCTCTGTGGTGTACTCGATAATTTTTAAGAGTATAAAGGGGTCTTGAGATCAAAATATTTGAGAACACCTGCTACATCCAGTTTCCTATAGTTTTTCATCCCTGCAGCAAAAGTACAAAATTTCCTTAGTATTGATTCTCAGAAATGAAACTTCTGAGTCTAAGAGTGCGAGTATTTATTTATTTGTTTATCTATCTATCTATCTATTTATTGTGACTATTTTTTAAAGCTTTCTCCTCGGGGCACCTGGGTGGCTCAGTTGGCTAAGCGTCCGACTTCAGCTCAGGTCATGATCTCGCAGTTCGTGGGTTCAAGCCCTGCGTCGGGCTCTGTGCTGACAGCTCAGAGCCTGGAGCCTGCTTCAGATTCTGTGTCTCCCTCTCTCTCTGACCCACCCTGTTCATGCTCTCTCTTTGTCTCAAAAAGAAATAAAATTAAAAAAAAAAATAAATTTTTTAAAAAAAAATTAAAAAAATAAAAAATAAAAAATAAAGTTTTTGTCATATAGGGCCAAACTGCTCTCCAGAATGTGGTGTCCATTTACATTGCTATCATCCGTGTTCGAGTAAAACTCCTTTAATTTTGCCAAGCATTAGTTAACATCCCAGGTCACTGCACACCAGCTAGAGTGCAAAGGTGGGGAGCCTGTTTCGGTTATCCCAACTTCTAAGAAATATTTGGAGCTTTTCATTTGGAAGTTTAAAATGACTTTGAAATGTACTTATTGATGCGCTTATCAATTGTTAGCCAGCGATGAAACCTCTTTTTTTTTTTTTTTAACCTCTTCTGAGAGGAAAACACGACATTATGAATATGTACATGACTCAACAGTTCAAAGGTTGGTGGACAACAAAGGGACATACCTTTAAATACTGTTGTGGCCAAAGATGTTGAGTTGTAAGTTGAAAGATTTCCTTTTGTAAAATCACAGCCTAGAGGAACATATGACCATGAAAACACTTCTTAGGGAGCAGGTTAGCCTCTGAGAATAAAAACATCCGGACATTGCTCTCCCGGCCCTCCTTGTCTTCCTTCTGGCCTTCCCTTTACTCAGTCTCTTCCCTTCCCACCTAATTAGACCCCTTGAGTCCTTATTTGAACAAGCCTTGGTCTCTCCAACAACTGAAAAGAGTCTGACGAAGCTGAAAAGGAGTTACAGAAACGAAGCTGGTTTTCTGCCTCTCTTGTTTTTCCCTTCTTTACCTTAATTAATCCATATTTAGGTTCAAATACTTTTCTAATTTTTCTCAGATGCTTTGTGGCTGCTCTTCCTGTAGCACATGATATATTGAATAACCTTTTGCAATTACATGGAACAGATGTATTTCTTAAATCACCACCCTCTGAGAAGCTTCAGAAATTCTGCAGGTGCAACTTCACTGACTCTCTTGGTGTCTATGGGCTTGCTTAAATTTCAGGTGTCTGAAACAATTATTTATTTCACTGTCAGGAAAACAGACTAATAACTAATAGTTTCACTACAAATCAGCGCATCTTATTATGGAATATTATGCAGCTACAAACATGAATGAAGAAGCTCTCTTTGTACTGATTTGGAAAGGGTTCTAAGGTGTGTTTGTTGGACGGCAAAGGCCAGGTTCAAAACAGTAGGCTTAGGATTTTATCCTTTGTGTAAAAAGTGGGGAAACACAAAGATAGATGTGCATTTGCTTGTTTTTGCCTAAATTCTGGAAGAATGTATGAGAGACTAAATATGGTAGTAATGTCTGGGCGGGAGCAAGGGAACTAGGCAGGTGGAAGGCAAGGGTAGAAGCGAGATTTTTCTCACCCTGTATCTTGTTTGTTTTGACCATGCGAATGTATTATCTTCTTAAAAATTAACAATATATTAACAATAATAATGATGTTCAAAAAGAATTACACTTGCGTTCAGGAAATGGAATCACGACATATTCGCAGCAGGTGAGAGAGAGAGCCCAGTCCCTGATAGTAAGGACTTTCTCATAGGTTTTATATTTTAGTCCTAATTCTTTCTACCGTTAACATGTGTGACAGGCTTGACCTTGGGTCTTGGCAGCTCTTCTTGGTTGGAGGACATCTCTGGAGGGGAGGAAGTGGGTCTTTTCCTCCCCCCCGCCCCAGTGGAGACAAGAGCCACCTCTGCTTTGCTTAGATTCTTCATCTGTCTGGGTCGTGCTGGAACTGGCACCATCCAGGCAGGCGAGGGGAGGAGGCAGTTGCGGGTTCTGGCACTGTCCCCAAGGTGAGCTGTTTCTGACTACAGGTATCACAGAGAAAGCTCTGGAGAGCTGGCAAAACCAACCCCTCGCTTTCTTTGCAGGACGATGAAGATACTAGTGCTTGGGCAGTTGAAAGCAAACTCTGAAGGTTTTTATTCAAAGAATATGCTCGGAGGACAATGCTATTAATGATCCTTAGCCAGGTCCAAGTTCATTAATATTCCAAATACCTTAGAATAGTTCAGCAGCACATGTCTAATTTGAAGTAATTTATTCTGTTAATATTTTGGTTTTCTGCTGCCAGGAACTCTGGGCATATGGCATTCCCCTAAGACATGAAGAAGGAAACCATTATGGGTGATAATAAGGAACACACATTCATTGATATGTTTAACATCTTGGCTTGAAGATGAAATTCTAAGCCATGAATCCCAGTGGCTTCCCAGCTGTGTACAGGTTAAAGTACATTTCCCTGTGGCTGCTGTATTTATTCCAATAATGTGATGACTCTGGGAGCCATTCTGAGCCTTAGCTTTGTGATGGTGATAAGAATCACCTGGGATGCTTGCTAAAAATACAGATTCCTGGACTCCACCTAAGTCCAGGAGATCTGCTTGTCATAACTGCCTCGGATAATTCTTATCTGCCAAGTTTGGGAAACACTGCATTTTAGAATCTTGAGAGGAAAGTGATGTTATACTGAATCACTGTCTTTAGGCTGACTTCTTCTACCTGGAATGGCAAATGTCTGTCCCAGAAAGAAAGGGGTAAGTATTTTCTATACCTGGGATGTCATTGTGCATGAAATCTGGAAACGAATCTTCATGGTCCTCATTTGGCTTTACTAATGACCCATAAATATTTGAGGGTTTTTTTTCCCCCTTAGGACAAAAAAGAAAAAAAATACCTGCTGTTCCTTCATAGAGGTTTCTATTTTAAATGCAGAGCTTAGAGATCGGGGGAGCCATATGTAACATTTGGGGTTAAAATGGGTAGAGGCATATGGTAACGGCTAAATGATTCAATTACCCTTAAAATTCACAATTTGCCACACCTCATTCCCTCACCAGACACTTGTGGGTCTTTAGAGGGGATAGACTAGTCACAAGTATAGTGCATTTATGAGGCATACCTAGTGAACACAATAAGATGTCCCTCCTGTAAAAAAATATTTTCACCCACTCTAAAGTAAAACTCCCAGTTGGAAGGTTCTATTTAATGAAGTTTAGAAATTCAAATTAGCCTCTTCTGTTCTAAGGCAGAAGAGGTTAAAAGTTAAATGAATTCTTCTATGGGCTTCTCCAAACAGTAACTTTAAAAATCTCATTCAGAAGTAAATGTGTAACCATGTCAGCAAATGGGTTTATTTTGACTTGACTTAACTGATCAGGAGAACCAGATAAGTTAATTAGAATTTATTTTATTTTATTTTGTTGTTTTTAGAATTGGCAAAACAGATTGACACATTTTTATTTTTGATTTGTCAACGTGTTTCAAATCAATCAAAATGGCTAAAATTTATGAGATGAAAGGCAGTTTGTATTTAATTTTTTAATTTTTAATTTTCTTTTTATTTTTTATGTTTATTTTTGAGAGAGAGAGAGAGAGAGAGCACATGAGCAGGAGAGAGCCAGAGAGAGAGGGAGACAGAGGATCCAAAGCCCAATGTGGGGCTGGAACCCATGAACTAGGGGATCATGACCAAAGCCAAAGTCAGATACTTAACCAACTGAGCCATCCAGGCACCCCAAGGCAGTCTGAGTTTTAAACTCAATATATTTTTAGCACATTTTATTGCACTGACACAGAATTCCCACCCACCTTATTCAAGGGCACTGCGTTGTTTCAGAGTTTGCTCTTTATAGCCTCTCATTTTAAATTTTTCAGACTCAATCTTCTCTTAAGTTGTACATTTCTTTTCACTAAAGCAGAAACGAAAACTTATCTTTCTTCCAGTCCTAGAAAGAAGGAAAGGAGGAGAGAAGAGAAGAAATTCAGACTCTGAAAACACCTAGATATGGAGGCCTGAGGCTTACCACTTCAAGAAAAAGAACCCAGGGGTGCCTGGGTGGGTCAGTCAGTTGAGCATCTGACTCGATTTTGGCTCAGGTCATGATTGCACAGTCGTGGAATCGAGCCCCCTGTCAGACTCCAAGCTGAGTGTAGAGGCTGCTTTTGTGGTTCTTTCTCCCTCTCTCTCTCCCTCCACCCTTCTCCCCAGCTCTCTCTCACTCACTAAAAGGAAAAGAAAAGACAAGAAAAAGAAAGCAAAAATATCTCACTTCTGCAAATATTTTACGATTGTATGACCACATGAACCCATTGCTAGGGCCCTCCCAGCATCTTGGAAGGAGCCCCTGCAAGGGAGGGACTCTGAAGCTGAGACTTTATCAGCTTTATTGTAAACAATCTCTGCCTGCAGTCACCGTTTTGTCTTCTGAATTTGCACTATCAATTAGTTTTATTCCTTACCCTCAAAAATTATACATTTCTAAATGAAAAAATGAATATAGGTATTCCCATGCCCAGGTAAAAAGTATTTTGAGAAAAGCATAAACATATTCTCCCGTGGGTCTCCCTGGGGGAGCTGATGGGCTCCAGGACAAATCAGCTTTTACCATCCCTCATGTCTTCCCAGGATTGTTGCAACTGGGTGTGCTTGTACGGCACTCTTATTTTTTTCTGGTGGGACAGAAAACGTCCAGGGCAGAGGATCAGGGGGCTTTGGTGCCAGTCTCAACTCCACAGCCACAGCAAGGGTTGGAGCGGAAGAAACAGTGGTTGAGCTGCATGGATTCCCCAGGAGAGGCAGAGGCCTGGAGAGAGGCTGCTGCTGACCACCTGGGAGGGGGGGTGGGGAGGGGTTGGTTCCTCATACATCAAGAACTGCAACCCCCCAACTCCCCCCCCCCCCCCCAAGCTATCTTCCTCTAGCTGCATTCTTGGGAAAAGAATTTCTGACCCCTCTGGTGCTTGTTTTCTTCCTCTGTATAAGAAAGGGCTAGCATGAGATAATCTATAAATTCTTTTCTGTTTAGTATTTTCTGATTCTCTAGCTGTTGGATTTTCTTTTTTGGTCATCCTGATCTCCAGTCAGCTCCTGGATGACCTGAGTTGAGCCCTAGTACCCAGCACAGGGGATGCTGAATGCTTTCAGTAAAATGGAAATCTCACAATGTAAAGCTTCAAGGTGGGGCAGTGGGCTGAATGGCTTTCACCTTGGCCCCTTACTGACCTCTCGAGCTTTCTTAATTTGATAAGCACAGGGCCAGAAGGAGCCTAGGAGGGCACTCACAGCTCTGTCTCACTAGAGAAATGAGGAGACAAAGACCCAGAGACCCTCCCCAGGCAACTTCACAAACATTAATGACAATAAGTTAGAACCTGGGTGCCCAGATTCTCAGTCCAATTTTTCTCCCACTCACTGTCTTCAGCTTTTGGATTGCTTTGAGGCAGTCACTGCTGGTCCCTAAGTGCCTACATTCAGTACTAACAGAACTGAGCCAGAAGACTCCACTGTCTTGTGTACAGAATAGACCAAAGTAAAGGTTTTGCTTGGGACCCATGTTGAGATTATTCTTGTTTATCTAAAGTGGAGTTTCTGGGGTGCCTGGGTGGCTCAGTCATTTGACCGTCCAATCCTTGATTTCAGCTCAGGTTATGATCCCAGGGTTGTGAGATCGAGCCCTGCATCAAGCTCTGCCCTGAGCGTGGAGTCTGCTTGGGATTCTGTCTCTCCCTCTGCCCCTCTCCACCTCACTAAAACAACAACAAAAAAAGTGAAAATAAAGTGGAGTTTCTATTGTTTCTATTTTCAAATTAAAATGTGATTTAGCTTATAAACACATTTCCTTATACTTTTCTCAGGTCCCTTCTGGCCCCTGTCATAAAAAGAAGGGACATCAGTTATTGTAATTTTGCTTCTAGAGTGTCTTCTGCCGCTGGAAGATCATGGGTAAGTACTCCCTCTGTGAATCCATCCGGTTACCTTCCTCCTTCTCTTCTTTACAAACTGAACTCTTCCCTTGGAAACCATCTTTGATGAAGTGCACATCCTCCCGAGGTCCTGCCAGGTTCAGTTTGGGGCAGTGCTTTCAGGAGGCTCATCTCTGTCCTAGACTGTGTCGTTGAGATCTCCTAGGTGCTCTTTGAAGTGGACGTGCCTTCTCCATTCACTGGAATGTGGAACTGTAACTTTTCCACAGTTCTACAGTTAGTTGGTGGCAAGATCCAGATTCCAACCCAGGTTTTCTGAATCAATTTTGGATATTCTTATTTTTTTTTAATTAAAAATTTTTAATGTTTTATTTTATTTTTGAGAAATTGAGAGAAAGAGAGAGAGAGAGAGCGCGCGCCAGCGGGGGAGGGGCAGAGAGAGAGGGAGACACAGAATCTGAAGCAGGCTCCAAGCTCTGAGCTGTCAGCACAGAGCCCCACTCGGGACTCCAACCTATGGACCGTGAGATCATGACCTGAGCCGAAGTTGGATGTTTAACCAACCGAGCCACCCAGATGCCTCAATTTCAATCTCTGATATTCTTTTTGCTGCCTCACATCCACCTGCAGGAGAAAATGCCCATGTCTCAGGGAATGCCCTTGAGACAACATATGGGAGAAGCTAGAGGAGGAAGGAATAGGTACTGTTAGTGGAAGGTGGCAAAAGCTTAATGCAGAGACACTATTGGAATCTGGGCTGAGAAGGCAGGGTAAGATGTTACAGGAATAGACAGAGGGGTATGTCGGGTCTCTGGGGAGTATTGTCTATATATGGGGTGTATTGTCCATGTATGGGGTGCAGTGTGGGCTAGTGTGGACCCTCATTGTCATCAGCCACACAGGCACTGACTTGGTTTGGCAGCCACTGAGTTTGCATGTTGATTCACTCATTTATCACCGTTCGGACGAATGGCCTTTGCCATCGGCTCCTCTTGTCCTTTCTTTATCTATAAATAAATTATGCTTCTGTTCCCCTATGTATGCATTTCTCTTTTTTCCCTCCTTTTGTAGAAATAGACTTTGTAAAGTATGTATCATAAAAGGTAACAGGTATTACCTATGTAACTTGAAAGGTAAAATTCCACCATTTATTTAGCAGCTAGCCTCGGTCTCCACGTTAAGAACTCTTTAATGGGCAAGAACATTTTCTCCTCATTATCACCTCCTCAAGTTGAATAGAACTAGGAGGCCTAGACTTGGCCTTGGGGGTTTTTCCAAGGTGATAATGAGGTAGCATTCTGTTCAACTTGTGCCTTATTTTAGCTCTTGGTGTATTTGCTTCATTATCTCTACCACATTTAAGTTGTTTTAGCAAGGACTATGTCATTTTGAATTCCTCACAGTGCTGAGATCATGCCTGGCACATAGTAGGTGCTTAGGCAGTCTGGGATTCAAGATGGGGTTTCCAAATTTTTCCTGATGCTAGAATCAAAGAGACTGAAGAGTTTTCTACCTTCTGGACAGCAATACCTTTTAATTTATATAAGATTGATTTATATGTATTTGTAATGGAGATCTTTTCTTCTAGGGCCAGGAATATTTCCATTTCTTCTACCTGGACACTCTCTGGGGCTCTGGGGCTCTAGGTATTAATCAGAAGGTTACTTGGTGAATGTAGAGTCTGAGCAATAAATAGCTGAGAATCTTGACGGTTATTTCATTCAGGTTTTGGTGAAGACTGAAAAAGCACACTGTTTTGGGGAGAGACATACAATCACCTACCACATTGACTGCCACTCTCCCACCACCAAAAGTCTGCCAAATTGGAAGCTTGGTGTCAGCAGCTTGAAATGCAATCCATTTGCTCACTAAATCGAATATAGAACTACATACTTCTCAAACTTTTCATTCTGAGGTTAGTCTTTTTTTTTTTTTTTTTAATTTTTAAGGTTACTTATTTATTTTGAGAGAGAGAGCACCAGCACCTGAGCAGGCATGGAGGGCTGAGGGCTATACGCGGGGGGTGGAGGTAAGGGGGATGGGGGGAGGGGCAGAGAGAGAGAGGGAGAGAGAGAATTCTATGCAGGCTTCATACTGCCAGCGCACAGCCCGACTCAGGACTCCATCCTGTGAACCGTGAGATCATGTCCTGAGCTGAGATCAAGAGTTAGACACTTAACCAACTGAGCCATCCAGGCCCCCTTTTCTGAGGTTAGTTTTATATTTCTTTGGAGCTGCTGGACAGTGTCCAGTTGTGTGAATGTGCATGAATTCTTATTTATTTATTTATTGAGGTTTTTTAAAAAGTTTATTTATTTATTTTGAGAGAGAGAGAGAGTGCATGTGAGGGGCAGAGAAAGGGAGCGAGAGAAAATCCCAAGGAGCCTCTGCACTATCAGGGTTCAAACCCACAAACAGTGAGATCATGACCCGAGCTGAAACCAAGAGTTGGATGCCTAACTGACTGAGCCACCCAGGTGCCCCTATTTATTTTTTAAAATTTTAATTGCAGTGTAGCTAACATACAGTATGATATTAGTTTCAGGTGTAGGATGTAGTGATTCAACAAGAGTGTGCATGAATTTTTTTTTAAGTTTATTTATTTTTGAGAGAGAGACAGAGCGTGAGCAGGGGAGGGGCAGAGAGAGAGGGAGACACAGAATCTGATGCAGGCTCCAGGCTCTGAGCTGTCAGCACAGAGCCTGTCGTGGGTCTCCAACCCACGAGCTGTGAGATCATGACCTGAGCTGAAGTCAGATGCTTAACCGACTGAGCCACCCAGGAGACCCAAGAGTGTGCATGAATTTAAGAAGAGAAGGTGTGGTGAGCATCCTTTTCTATATCTCATTTAATTCTCCAGACTACAGTATAGACAGAGCTGGGATTCGAACCTGGCTGATTCCAAAGCCCATATTCTTTACCCTACATTATACTGCCTCCCCATGGACACTCAGCATCCTCTATGACATCACTCCCATCCATCAAAAGAACCTCACCTCTCTGTGCTCATGCCTCCCTCTAGGAATGCCAAATGGCTCTAAACTCCCTGCATGTGCCACCCTGTGTCTGGTTCATAGGTGAAATGGTCTGATTGTACTATACCTGTTTGGCTGAGATTTTAGTATCCAGAACCAGAAAGATAACAATGTTACAGTAGGAGTGGGTAAAGGGAATATAAATTTATTATGGGCCATGAATACTATGTAATAGGTCCTTAATATAAGGTTTAATTTAATCCTCCTAATTATCTCATGTAGTATCAGCAAAAGGATATGTATGTAAGGTCAAGAATTTAAACTCTGGAGCCAGTTTTCCCAGATTTGGATCCCACCTTTGCTTCTTCTTACTAGCTGCATGACCTTGGACAGGTCACTTATCCTATCTCTGCCTTAGTTTGTTTCTCTATAAAATGGGAATGATAATAATTAACTTTACCCCATTAGATTGTAGTGAGGATCAAATCAATAGTGTCTGGCACATGGTAAACTCTTTCCAAGGGCTAGCTATTACTAGTGTCCCAATTTCAGAGATAAGGAATCTGGGCTTGAAGAAGTTATGTCACTTGTTCAAGGTCACACAGTTAGTAAATGGTTGCACCGATTTTTAAAGCCAGGTCTGCCTACTTCCAAAGATCATATTATTTCTAGTACATATCACAGTGTTCATTTAGATAAAGACAATATGCTTTTCAGAATGAGGGGTTATATCTTAGGTCTGTACTCATATAAGAACAAGGTGAAACGCTAGGTGGTTAAAAAGAATGCGTTTTGAGATGAATCACCAAAATTGCCCCTGGTCTACATACTTTTCATAGTGTAGCATCACTTCCTGATTTCTTGGAAATACAGCTTGGTCATCCAGGAGCAATTAACGGTTGTAAATATGCAAACACTGCATAAAGATTAGCCTTCATCATGAGAGTGTGCCAATTTTACAGCAAGGAACCTGGGCTTACGGAAGTTAAGTGCAGGCCCCTGCTGGAATGGATATTCAGAAGTGAGGTACGTGTGTGCAGTACACACACAGAGGAAGCATTTTTGGTGGGAGGTAGAGGGCAAGAAGCAATCTGCAGCCAGCAGGCCAGCTTGGAACTGGAGGCTGACTGCTTAGATTGCTTGCATTGGAAGAGGACAAAGGGGCTGAGGGCTATATACGGAGAGTAGGGGGAAAATGTAAGCGGAGGGGGATAACAGTTACAGTAAAGACAAGATTGGAACTTTCATGACTAGAGGCAGTGTCAATAGCTATGTCCTTTCTGGTGAAGAATATGACCCCCTATAGCAAATACTTCAAAAATGGACCTCTCTTTTTTTTTTTTTACTTTTAACATTGTCTCTTAGGATGCTGATCTCTTTCAAAAGAAATTGATAAAATGGAACAGTACATAGCCACTAATAGTAATTTTAGGAAAGGTTTTTAAACTCTATAGGAGCAAGGATCTCTTAAAGCTTGTTCAAATCTGCGTATTCCTTGCTTAAGACAATGCCTGGTACATAATAAAAGTTCAATGAATATTTGTTACAGAAATAAATATAATGTTTTAAAAAAATCACCCGAAGATATTACACTGATCTCTTCCTTTGAAAAGAATTCTGATCATAGAAAGGGAAGTTTTAAAAATGTCACCACATGCAGTGTGTACAAATGTTGAATCATTATGTTATACACCAGTCACCAACAGAATATTTTATGTCAGTTATACTTAAAAAAAAAATGCCTCCACACTAACCTTGGGTTGGATCCTGAAGTAGAAAAAGGACATTCATTAGTCAAGCCATGTAGATGCGGAGGAATCTTAAAATTCATATTGCTAAGTGAAAGAAGCCAATCTGAAGACTATATATGGTATGATTCCAACCAGATGAGATTTCAGAAAAGGCACAAATAAAGAGACAGTAGAAAGATGAATCACTGCCAGAGGTTCTAGGGGAGAGAGGGGAGGGATAAATATGTGAAGCACAGGGGATCTTTAGGGCAGTGAAATTACTCTGCATGATAGTGTCATGGTGGATACATGTCATCAGGTGTCTGTCCAAACTCATAGAACTGCATGACACAAAGAGTGAATCTTAATGCAAAGTATGAATTTTAGTTAATAATTATGTATCGAAGGGTACCTGGGTGGCTCAGTCGGTTAAGCGTCCGACTTCAGCTCAGGTCATGATCTCGTGGTCTGTGAGTTCAAGCTCCGTGTAGGGCTCTGTGCTGACAGCTCAGAGCCTGGAGCCTGCTTGGGATTCTGTGTCTCCCTCTCTCTGCCCCTTCCCCACTCGCGCTCTCTCTCTCTCTCAAAAATAAATAAACATTAAAAAAAGTAAAAGAAAATAATGTATTGATATTGACTCATTATTTTAACAAATGTACTACAGTCATGGAAGATGTTACCAATAGGAGAAACTGTGGGCTAGGGGTGCACAGTGGGGATGGGATTGCTATACCGGACTTGTGCTACCTGCTCACTATTTCTGTAAATCCAAAACTGCACCCCAAATTAGTTTATTCATTATTTTTTAAATAACAAGAACATAAATGGAAAAGCTGGTGAGAGCTGAATAAAGTCTGGGTTTTAGTTAATAGTCATGTACCAATGTTAATGTCTTAGTTTTGACAAATGCACCATGGTTATGCAAGATGTTAACGTTATGGGGATCTAGGTGAGGAGATAATGAGAACTCTCTGTACTATCTTTGTCACTTTTCTGTAAATCTAAAATTAATCCAAAATGAAAAGTTTATTTAAAAGAGAATGCCTTCCAGCAAGCGACAGTCAGGCCTCCTGGCTAACAACCCCCCAGGTGCTGGTGCTCTCCCTCAAGCAGGGCACTGCCGGGGATGCTGTGGCTGTTCTGGTGGCTGGAAGTAGATGATAAAGGGAAGATCAAGTGCCTGCACTCCAGTTCTGGACTTTTGGTGACAGCCATGGCCCCTAAGTTCCTAAGAGATGAAGTTAAATGTGGTATAAACCACGAAAACACAACTCGACAAAGAATGTATACGAGTGCCATCATCTTTTTTTGGAAATACATGGAAATGGCCAAGGAATGAAACCTGCAGGTGCGTCCTTCTAAACTTGTCTTTTATGTCCCCTTGGGCCATCTTTCTTTCCTTCTGCCTTTCTCTATTTATTGAGCGCCTGCATTGGACCCTGAGGATTCTGCAAGGGACAAGACAGCTGTGAGCCCTGCCCTCAAGCACACGAAAACTTGGCTTTCAGTAGTTAAAGAGTAAGTGTTTGCCCTTAACCTGGTGCATGCTCTCTCTCATCTTGAATGCCCTCAGTGCTGGTTTTACTTTTTTTTTTTTCTTTTGGTAATCTCTGTCCCTAATATGGGGCTCCAATTCACAACCTCGAGATCAAGAGTGTCTCGCTCAGCCACGTGAGATAGCCAGGCGCTCCTATTATTTGTTGGTTTTTAACACGCTTTCCTAGGTCACAAGCAGAGTTGCCAATACCATCTTGTGCTGTTCCACAGGATTTCAAAGACTTTCCCGTCTCTGCTTTGTGATATTTTATGGATAGCTGTCACCTCTGAAATTGGTGTCATAAGGACTTCTTTAAAAGCCCATCAACATCATTATCTTTCCTTTGAAAAGAATAGTAGCCACATAAGAAGGCCATAGAGGGTGGGGAGGAGCAGTCATTTAGCTTCGGCCATATAAAGTGTTGAGTTTCACACTAGGGCTCCTTAGATTCGGCTCACACGAGACTGGCCCCGAGATTGGCTCGCAGAAGTTCAAAGAGAAGAATTCTTTCTGGGGTGCCACGCTCAGCTTTGGCTCTCAGGCTCACAGGCAGGACTGTTACCACTGTATTCTTTATGGTTCCCATCTACCATCTGGCTCTTCCTTACCTGCGTACATGTTTAATCTGTTTCATCAGTGTAGCAAAGGCAGCATACCCATTCTTAGAGTGTGCTTTCGTTGGTTGGTCACTGAGGTATCGCAGAGCAAAGTACACTGTTTCCCCAGTCCCCACCCACCATCCCTGATCAAGGTGATGGGGTGATGGTGGTGCTGATAGGAATAAAGAATGTGACAGAATCATATTTTGAGGTGTTCTTTGCCCTCAAGGCTTTCCAGTCTATTTAGAAGGTATACCTAACCTACCACAAGCATCTGGGCAAGGTTCAAATTTCCTGGTCTGATTCTGCCTCTGACAACAAGGCTGCAACAGTGTCTCTGAGAATAGGAACCCAGAGGTTCTAATGCACAACCTGGGAGTGAGAAGCTGGAGCTGGAAGGTGGGTCCCGCTGGTTTCATGGGCATGTGACCTGTGATGCCCCATAGACTCCATGATTAGAAGGGCTTCACTTTAGGTTTAATGCTCTGCTGTCTCTGTCTTGAAAAAAAACAGGGGTTTTGATTTTGCTCTGGGCCTCTGTCTTAGTCTGTTTGGGCTGGTATAACAAAATACCATAGACTGGGTGGCTTATAAACAACAGAAACTTATTTTTCACAGTTCTGGAGGCTGGAAAGTCTGAGACTAGGGAGCGGGCACAGTCAAGTGAGAGACTTCTTATGGTTTGCAGACTTTTTGTTGTGTCCTCACAAGGAGGGGAAACGAATTTCTCTGAGACCTTTTTTATAAGGGTACCGATCCCAGTCATGAGGGCTTTGCCCTTATGACCCAATCATTTTCCAAAGCTTCCACCATCCGGTGCCATCACATTGGGCATTAGGGTTTCCATGTATGAATATGGAGTGGGAGAGCACATTCAGAGAATAGCAGTCCTACAAATTATGTAACCAGTCCTGCCCATGTGTAATATGTACAGGAGGATCAGACCTATTGGGGTTCAGAGTTGGGCTTAGCTCCCTGCTAGCTGTGAGTTCATGAGAAAATCTTAACTCACATCTTTGAGTTTTGGTGTCCTAATCAGTTAAATGGACATACTTCTCCATTAAGAGAAACATTTAAATGAGAAAACAAAGTTTGAAGAATGAGCTTGGTGCCAGGCACACAGGAGAAATCTTGTTCTCCATGCATGAAGCCATCCACCCAATCACCCACCTATCCATCCATCTATTCAGATATCCAACAAACAGGTACCATTTTCCTATTTGTACAAGGCAGTATGCTAGGGTGCTGCTTTGGGGTGTAGAACTGAAGAAAATGTGTGCTCTAATAGCTTACAGTGTAATAGTAGAGCTAAGATCCTTCCTTCCACAATGGTCTCTTCCAACAAAATTTGAATATAATATCTCTTTGGGGACTGGTTATTATTTGCCTGTAGAGAGGGAAGAGTAAGAGGGAAGTAAACTGTAAAACTTCGGGATGAGAAGCTGAAGTTTGTAACCCGGGATATCTGAGTCATTGAGAAAAGTTAACAGAGAGCGTTGACAAGTATAATCTCATTTTAACAAGTAGCCCAGGGAGGGAGAGGGTGATAACATGGATGAGAGAGACAGGGAAAGAAGGCTCAGGGTGGGGTGGGGGTGTGTGTGGAAGAGTTACAGTGCCAGGAGTAAGATAAGAACAGAACTGGAGCCAATAATTGGAGAGAATACAAAATGCAACACTTCCATTGTCAAACCAAGCAGTGGATTTTAAACAATAACAGATTTCTGGTTTTAACCACAACAGTTTTTATCAGGTTAAGCATGAAAGCGGAATAGCAATGCACATACATGGAAAGATTTACCATCTTGGTTTAATAAACGAGTTTATGTGCTGTGTTGAAACAGTGCAACTTCCTTAATCCAATATCTGATGAAAGAGCAAGGATAGAAGAATTAATTTACCACACACTAATTAAAGAGGGGTATGCACTGTATATACGGTGAAAGTCTCCGAAATGAATATTTGATAAACAATATCTGGTAAATTAAAAACCTGAAATGTTAAATTAAATGCAAATTAAAAATCTGGAATGTTAAATTAATTAAATACAGAAAACTGCATCAAATAACATTACAGGGTCTCAGTGAAATCGGGAAGAAAAAAAAGCCAAGTTACTCAGCATTACATCTTGCCGGCATGCACTCTTGACTCACCTGTTGGGAATAAATGAGGGTGACAGGAGCTTCAGCTTCATCCATGAATTTAAATGTCACAGGCACAGACGCTTCTGGAGACTTTTTACTTGTGATGCTAAGTGGGGAATAGAATGGACTTTTTTCTTTATCAGGGAAGCGATGCTAGGAGATTTATTCAAATCACTGGATCTTCTTCTAGCTTGAGGTAAGGACAGCCACTCTGTTACATAAAGGGACCCTCTAAGGCTAGCGGTTCACACTGTGTGGTGGCTGAGTTTATGTTTGATGTGCGGCAGAAGAGTGAGCTTGGAGAATCAGGCTCAGAATGTTCCTGGAAACCTGCCTCTTTCTGTGGCTTTGCTGTGGATGAAAGACCAAAATGCCCTGGTTACCTTATAGGCATGAACTCCATTGCCCTGTAAAGAAATCTAATGGGTGGGGCAAGCCATATTTCCTTGTGTTTCCTGAAGATAGGAGAGGCTTCTAAACCAGCATCTGTTGTCATCTTACTCTTGATTTGAACACAGGATCAATCCCAGTGGGTCCTTTGGATTGAAATTTCTGCTCCTGCCACGGACTATTGAGTTATTACGGACAAGACACTAATTGTTCCTTTTCCTGTTCCCTCACCTATTGGATGAGGCTCACAACGCTGACACCATAGAAGGCTCCTGGCAGGAATCGCCAATCAATCTGAGCACTTCATAATTTGGGTTCTAATGTCTGCAACTTAACCAGCATTCCAAAGGTGTCATAAACTGCCAAAGTAGTTTTTTAGTCTGTGTCTCTGGGTATCTATGTTATGAACACTTGAGATATAGTGTCCCATTTCTGGAAAAAAAAAAAAAGGTATGGTGGATGGGAAACTTTACAGAAGAGATCATTTTTGCCTTTCTTTGGGTCATATAGTATCTTGCTCATATGTCTATTTTAGTGCTTACACTGTATTGTAATTTTTTTTAAAACTTATTAATGGTTAAAATCCATTGACAACAATACCAGTAATACAGGAAAGAATTCTCTTTAAAATATCCAAACAATGCAGATAATGATACAGGTTCCTGGACCACAACTTACTTACTTACTTACTTTTTAAAAAAATTTTTTAAAAATGTTTATTTGTTTTTCCAGAGAGAGAGACTGTGAGTGGGGAAGGGGCAGAGAGAGGGAGACACAGAATCTGAAGCAGGCTCCAGGCTCTGAGCTGTCAGCACAGAGCCCGATGCAGGGCTCGAACTCATAGGCCATCACATCATGACCTGAGCCAAAGTGGGACGCTTAACCGACTGAGCCACCCGGGAGCCCCTGGACCACAACTTTCAACCCAGGTGTTCCCCTCTGTCATTGGTTTGGTATATGTCCTTGTAGACCTTCCCTATCACGTGCTTATAAATATATAAATCTATAGAAACATGTACTTTTTTATGTTTTTAAAATTTTAATTTCAGTATAGTTAACATACAGTGTTATATTAGTTTCAGGTGTACAATACAGTGATTCAACAATTCCATACATGGCCCAGTGCTCATCATGACAAGTGCACTCCTTAATCCCATCACCTATTCAACCCATTTCCCTCCCCTTTCCTCTGGTAGCCATTAGTTGATTTTCAATAGTTAAGAGTCTGTTTCTTGGCTTTTCTCTCTCTCTCTCTCTCTCTCTCTCTCTCTCTTTCTTTGCTTGTTTGTTTTGTTTCCTAAATCCCACATGCAAGTGAAATCATATGGTATTTGTCTTTCTCTGACTGACTTATTTCACATAGCATAATACTCTCTAGCTTCACCCATGTTGTTGCAAATGGCAAGATTCCATTCTTATGGATAAAAACATAAAAATTTTTAAAGTTTATTTTTATTTATTTTGAGAGGGATAGAGAGCAAGCAGGGGAGGGACAGAGAGAGAGGGAGACAAAATCCCAAGCAGGCTCCATGCCATCAGCTCAAAGCCCAATGTGGAACTTGAACTCACAAACCGTGAGATCATGACCTACGTTGAAATCAAGAATTGGACAATTAGCTGACTGAGCTACCCAGGCAGCCCAGAGAAACATAAGGAATTTTTTTTTATATATATACTTGAGAGAGAGACAGAGCATGAGCATGAGCATGAGCAGGGGAGGAACAGAGTGAGAGGGAGACACAGAATCTGAAGCAGGCTCCAGGCTCCAAGCTGTCAGCACAGAGCAGGACACGGGGCTTCAACTCATGAGCAGTGAGATCATGACCTGAGCTGAAGTCAGACACTTAATGTACTGAGCCACCCAGGTGCCCCAGAAACATAAGATTTTTGAGAAAAAAAATTATGTAGTTTTGTGCCATGTCTATTGGCAACTTGCTTTTTTTTTTTTTTTTTAGCCATATAATGTCTTGGAGAATCTTGTATCATTGAATCATAAATGTACTTCATTTTTTCTTTTTGCTGCACAAAAGTAATAACTTAATTGTAATAAGTAATATAATATAGAAATAATATATGTAATATAATTAATTATAATTAGTAATAAGTTAATTATAACTTATTTAATTATTTCTATATTGGTGGCATTTATATTGTTTTCAATTTTTTGGCTAACAGAAACAAAGCTGCACTTCTTGGCCAAGTCCTTTTATCCAATGTTTCTTAAATACTCAGTTCTATTTATTTCTCTGTTTCTAGCACTTAATATAGTGTCTGGCATATATAAGTGTCTAACAAATATTTATGAATGAATGAGTTAATTAATAAGTAAATAAATTGATTCAGGAACAATTTCAATTTTTAAACATGTCTACCATAATATGATTTTGATTGATAGGAATAAAATTGAGCCAAATAATGGTATTGTGGGTATATTAAAAGATACTGAAATCAAAGAACGTTGTATTTCTGTTTCTATTTCTATTTCTAGTCTCTATTTCTGACCTTATTCTATTTGGGACTTATAAAAATAAATGACTTCTGTGAAATCATAGCAGGCGTGCTCGGGAAATTGGCAGAATATAAAATATAAACAGTTAGTGTAACTATGATTGATTCAAGATTCAAAATAGTTTTATTGGTTAAAATATTGGACAGGGGTGAAAAGTCTCCCAAGATAAAGATCTCTGGAGGGCCTACAATATCAGGTAGCTACCATGCCCCTTCAGTACACACTAAAGGGATCGAAAGATGTGTCCCTGCTGTCAAAAAGCTCGGAGGGAAGTTTCTGAATTTAGATACAAGTCTGAGGTAGAAGTCCATGTTAGGAAAAAATATGTTGGGGTTTAAGTTGGTTGCTGCCTCAGTATACGCCAATAATGGAAGCAACTAAAGCCGCCGTGGCCACAATAGCATTTGTAAAAACAATATGCACATAACGCAGAGTAGTAATCCCCCTGACTTTGGAGTGTGTCAAATGTGCTTTGTCCCTGGGCATAGTCTGCAAGCAAGAGCTGGTACGTATGGGTGATATTCCAGGTGAAGGGCTCAGAGGAATCTCTTTGGAAAGGGAGGTCTTTTGAATTGAACCTTTTGGGATAGAAAAGGTAGCCTATGGAAGAAAAAGCATAAGGCAATGGTTGGAGAAGGAAGAAGAGGGGGACCCAAGTGGGCTCCTGCTGACCCTTTCCTCAGTAGCACGAGAATGGATGAGGAAGGAATAGGGAAAAGGCTGGACTGTCCTCACCATGGACTCCAGCTTCTTTCCAATCTCTTTACCAATACCCTGTGAGCAGCGAAGGCTGTAGTGGCAGCCAGAAATCGATGAATCCAGAAACGGGGGTGACTTGATGGCAGGGTGCAAGAATCAGTTGCTGGAAGCTCATTCACTCACTCATCTAGTGGTTGATGCTGGCTGTCATCTGGGAACTCAGCTGGGTCACATCGCCATGGGGCCACTCTGGATGCCTGGACTTCCATACAGCATGGTAGTGAGGTCGCAGGGGCAAATATTCTACAAGAAACAGAGGGAAGCTATATCACCATTTAAGATTAGTGTCAGAAGTTACATAGCATCACTTCCACAATAGATAAAAACCCAGATTTAAGGGAATGGAACATAAACCCCACCTCTTACTGGGAAGAGCATTAATACATGGTGATGAGCATGTGGGATGGGAGATAGTATTGCAGCCATCTTTGGAAAGCACAGTCTGCCAGAATATATCTCGAATAAGGAGACGCTGAAATTTCTATGAGAAACCTGTTTCTAAAAAGTAGAGTGACAATCTAGATCACTTTCCACAGAAAGCTCGATGTGTGAAATAGTTCATCAGAGAAGATAGTGTGGGCAATGGTTTGAGATTCAAGAGACTTGAGTTGTGTCCTGATTCTACCATTATGTTACCTTTTTGAAATTGGGCACATTCTGTGACATCTTCAGACCTCGGTTTTCTGACTTGTAAATAAGGAGATTGAATAAGATGGTTTCTACCTATAAATCTGGAAAAAGACAAATCAAATTTAGCCCATATGTTCCAGATTGCCATCTCTTTGCATTAACCTGAGACAGTTTGTGATGTCTGGTATAAACAACATAGAGATCAAACAATGTTTGATGACAAGAGATTGGGGGCGAGTTCAGCGTCACCATGTTGCATTTGTAGCTGAGACAAATTCACTCTGAATTCACTCTGAAATTTACTCTGAAAAAGTTCCCCAAGCTTATGTCTCAGGTTTACTGAATTTTTTTTTAAAAGTTGATGAAAATTTCCTCTAATGATGCCATGGAGATAATCTGGATATGAAAATATACTGTATTTAAATCGGTAATTTAATTTAGCTTCCGAATACAAATAACATCAGTTCAGTTCTTAAACTAACTCAGTTTATGAAGTTAAATTTTAGGGATCAATCCTATATGATAAAATTGGACCATTTGTGAGAAAAGAGGGGAAGCTGAGTTAGTATTAATTATATTTATAGGTTTTTGTTGTTGTTGTATGCTTGTTTTTAGTACTAACTTATCCCAGGCAGTAAGCAGCATGTGCCTATGTTTTAACACAAATGCATCAGGGGTTCCTGGCTGCCTCAGTTGGAGGAGCATGTGACTCTTTGAGAGTTTGACCCACAAGTTGCGTATAGAGATTGCTTAAACAAATAAATAAACTTAAAAAATTAACAGTCACATGAGATTAATATTTAAATTGAGATGAACCAGTTAATAACTAAAGTTGGTTCACTCCTTCAGTTGAAGGTAAACTTAGTCACGCCTTTGGCTAAATAAAAATATTTTATATGTGTATGTAAGCATGTATTCATGGGTACACATCCACATCTTTGTGTACACATATATGTGTGTGATACACACAGAATTAATGACATTCTAGGGCACCTAGAATAGAAAAGTAAAGATGATGCAAAGAAGCAAAACCTCAAATGGATGCTGATATTCACTGAGGGTGCCAATTAAATGTGATTTAAACAGCAACTGCAAGAGAACCACCTGTTTGGTAAGCAATCTTGTTTAAGAAAGTAAAGCATATAGGGTTGCCTGGGTGGCTCAGTCGCTTAAGCATCTGACTGCCGCTCAGGTTGTGATCTCTCAGTTTGTGAGTTTGAGCCCCGCAACAGGCTCTGTGCTGACAGCTCAGAGCCTGGAGCCTGCTTCGGATTCTGTGTCTCCCTCTCTCTCTGCTCCTCCCCGGCTTGTACTCTGTCTCTTTCTCTCTCTCAAAAATAAATAATAAAATTATAAAATAAAAAAGAAAAGAAAACATATAGAAAGATTTGTGGGATTAAAGACACAGTACCCTGCCAGAGTGTGTAAGTGCATACACATGCACATGCTCATATTCACAATTAAATGATTACCCACATTAATACTGATCCTTTGGTTTTGTTTCCTTTTCTCTTTAGTACTAACCCAACTCAATCTTGAGGTTTTTATTCATAAAGATAAAAGATCTCTGTATTTATGGGCCACACTCCCCCCTCCGAAGCACAGCGTCAGAGTGGTCCAGAAATAAAGTCTCAGCTCTGTATTCTATAGTAATTAAAAAAGAAACTTCCTACATACTAGTAGCATTTCCCTGTAGGTATAGTCAATTTCCCAGAGCAATAGAAGATATAATTATACTGATGTAAATCACAGTAAGATGCCTGGGAGGGATTGGCCTTTCACCTTCTTTAATTCATTGAAAGATCTTATCTTTTTGACAGGTACTGTCAGGCAGAGCAAGGGGCTGGGAGGCAGGATATTTTTCTGGTAACTAATTTGCTTGAAGGAAAAAAAAGTATTTATTGAAAACACTCAAAAGCAGAGAGATAATCCAGGTTTAGAGGAGAATTCTCGAAGTCTTTTCCTACCCCCACCAAAGAATAATTGTCCTTTTGTGACCTGCCCTCTCGATCTCTCTGTCTCTAGGTCTTTCTTCTTCTCTTTCTTCCCCATAAGACTCTAGCTATTCCTTTGGGCCTCATGTTTCCAAAATATTTGTAAAGAAATGAGTGTATATTCACACACACACACACACACACACACACACACACACACACACGTATTTTCCCCTCATCCTTAGAATGAATCCTTGCTGCCAGCTTTTGTGCTTTTACATTGTTTGTACAGAAAAATCAACACTGGCAGAAGCCAGCATTCTGGGAATGACTTTCTACCCCCACCGGCTGTGACTTCCTTTCACAGTTGCTTCCTGGTTTGCTGCTTTTGTTCAAGAGGCATTTCCTTCTGGACAAAACCATCTAGGGCATGGCACTGGATGTCTAGGATTGCGTGAGAGTCAGAGCAGCTCCAGTGGCTGGTGGGAAATGGTGCTGAGAACCCCAGGAGCAAAAGGAGGTGTAGCACCAGCCACCCAATGGAAAATGAAAAGATGCCTGAGGTTTGGTGGTTTCTCTTACCCTCCCTTATGTCCCTTTTATTTTTGTGGCAAAACTTGAAACAAAGCTAGAGTAAAAGTGCTTTTCAGTCAGTGGGTGGGGGAGGTTCTGACTCAGGCTTTGCAAACAAGACATTGCTTGAACCCCTAGATCAACGCTGCCACAGGATTCTGGAGAAACAAAGCTTCCTGCTCCATTGCATGGCACCATTAACCTTGGGAATTCCGGTCGAGCTGGGGAGGTGGCGGCACAGGTGCAGGTCTCCTGAGGCACATGAATGGAATCGCCAGAGTTCAAAGAGGTTTTGAACTTTAGGTCTAGGCCTTTTAGCTGCATTTAGTCTATTTGGTAACAGGTTTAGGTCTGGAATTACTAAAACAGAAATTCCCCAAACTCTCACTTATTTTTTTTTATTGTTAATTTTAAGGAATCGGATTATGTTAGTGAACAATTGGAAGCCTCCTAGTATCCGATATAGGGGATTGCCAAATAAATTATAATACGGCCATTGATGGAATAGTACGTAGCTAGTAAAAATGATGCAGAAGGTAATGGAAAAGTTTCAAGATATATTATACAAAAAAAAACCTCCACAGATTATAAAACTGTGGTACAATATTATCCCATTTGCAGGGGGCGGGAAAGGAAAAGTATAGAAGAGAAAAAGATAGCTCCACAGAGAAAAATTGGAAGGTATATTTCAAGATGTTAAAATGCTAGCATTAGTTATCCATGCATGGCAAGATGGCAGGGAATTTAATTTTCTTCTTTTTGTGTACCTGAATTTTGAGATACAGAGAATGTGTGTTACTTTGGTAAAAATTATAACGATAATAATATAATTTAAGAAAAGAAACAAATTACATGGTGTTCTTTGAGCTTCCCACTTGTGCCTGGCGCTTGGCACCAATTTAACAAGAACAAAATGTGTGGTCTAGTTGTGGAAGGATCAAATGATAGGAAACATGCAGAAATTCCCCTACAAAGCCACAGCCTCTAGGCCTGAGTATGTTGGAACTTGGCACCCATGTTCATTTGCCACATTATGGTAAATGGGTACATTGGCAGGGTATTAGCATAAGCGTGCTGGTTTGAGATTTCATAAGTCAAGGGGAAACTGACTTCACCACAGAAAGGAAATGTTTTAGTCAAATATTTTTTGCCAATAAAATCTGAGGGTGCAAAACTTCGAGCCTAGATGTTTGAGGCTGTGCTAGTCCATTTTAGTGTGTACAGATGTTTTGGTTTGTTCATGAGCTTTGCCAACTCTTTGCCCTATGGATGTGAGGAAGGTGAATGGACAATTGGGCTTCAGATCTCATGAATGGGCGGCAATGTTTTAGATAAGCCACAGAACACAAATGCAGGACTCCTTAGTGTCCCTCAGCCAAGCGATCTCGAATCTGACATCTTCTGTCTTTACATTATTTGCTTGAGTCAGCAGGGCTTTTGGCCTCCCTCCATGAAGAGGCAGGCTGTCATCTACTCATGGCCCATGTGGACCAGGCATTTCACATAGCTTGTCTCATCTCCACACAGACTCAGGTTATCCTTCCTTTAACAGAGGAGGAAACTGAAGCTCAGAGAACTTAAGTCATTAGGCTTGAAACTTGCTTGAGAACCCACATCTGTCTGGTTGAAAACCTTATGCTTATACAATCAATACAGTAGACTCATTATAAACCCAATCCTATGGCTTTACTTGATTATTTTCAAGTGACCTATTCAGATCCAGCTGTTAGTCTATATTATTTTCTCCTTACCTGAGCCTTATACTCTCGTCCTTGTCTCCTCCTTCCTTTCATCTATTCCATTCTCTTTTTCATATCTTTTAAGCAAAGAGACACGACATGTAAATTTAAGAAGAAGCAAAGGTGATTTCATTCATTGATCTCTACTCTGCAGCCTACTGAAGTTCTCTTTTAAAATTATGCGTGTATAGCTTTTCTCTTAAAACCCAGGCTATCATATTAGACTTTTACTTTACTAATTAAAGAAGAGCTAACATTTATTGATACTGTTTATTTAAAAGAATCCTCTTTATTAAGGAAGATTTTAGAACATATACAAACGAATAGTATCATGAACCCTCACATACCCATCGCCACTCAGCTTCAACTCAGACCACTCTTACTTCATCTCAACCCCCCATTTCCCATATTATTTTGAAGCAAATTCCAGGCATCATATCATTTACTCCACAAATGGTTAAGGATGTGTCTCTAAAAAATAAAGGCTCTTAACAAAAACACACAATACTATTATCAGATCTTACAAATTAACAATAATTCTTTATCATCATCAAATACCTCGTCAGTATTTTAATTTGCAATTGTCTCATCATCTCATTAATTTCTTATTGTTTTTATGGTTTATTTAAATCAGTGTCCAAATGAGGCCACACATTATGATTTGTTGATATGTTTTTTAAGTATCTTTTAATCTGTAGGTCTCTCTCTTTCTCTCTCTCTCCATGTGATGTGATTTATTTGTTGAAGAAACGAGACCAGACCAAAACAGTCTGGATTTTGTGGATTGTATCTCTGTAGCATACTTCACATATTCCTGTATCTTCTGTCTATAGTTCTTATAAAGTAGTGTTTGGATTTAGAGGCTTGGTCGGATTCAGATTAGATTTTTTTTTGACAAGTTTATTTCACAGGTGGTGTTGGTTCTTTCATTAGGAGTACATATTGACTGACTCTTTTGTGAAGTTAGCAGTTGTTGACAATCTTTAATTCATTTAATTCATTAATTCATTAGTGGCTATAAAATGGTGGTACTTGGATTCTATTATTCCTTCTTCATTTATTATACTATTACTGTGGGCAGCATATATATTTATTAGTCAGAATATTTCTATAAAAAGAAACTCACTCTCAGCTCCTATTTATCGAACGGCTACCATACGCTGAGTATTTTACAGATAATGTTTCCTAAGTCGAAGTGCTGATAATTCTCCCATAAAATTATTCCCGTTGTCCCATAAAATTAATTTTTAGGCATATTTCATTTGGTTGCACTGTATTTCTTCATCTTTCCATCCTTCTTTTCTCCCTTTCCCCATTCCCTTTCTTCCAGTTCTCTTTGGAGAACTTTTTTCCAGGGGGGAACTCTCCCCCCACCCCCTTTTTAATGCTTATTTATTTCTGACGGAGAGAAAGCATGAGCGGGGGAGGGGCAGAGAGAGCGGGGGAGGGGCAGAGAGAGAGGGGGACAGAGGATCTGAAGTGGGTTCTGCTCTGGCAGCAGGGAGCCCAGTGTTCAAGAAGAACCATGAGATCGTGACCTGAGCTGAAGTCGGACACTCAACTGACAGTCCCACAGGCTCTCCTCTTTTTCTCCCTTGAAATTTGTTTCTGCAAGGACATAGTCACATCAGTGGTCACTACTGGATCATGAGGAGAGTTCAAGATTCTGAACGTGCAGAAATGAAAATTTAATGTTCAAGAAAATGTAACCTTTCCCAACAGCACTTGCCACATGCAGGTGGAGATGTAACTGCTCTGATCAGGTTTTACCAGAATCTCTGATATTTGGAGGGTAAAGCTCATTCTGGAATTTATGTGTTCAATTTTACCTTTTTGGGGGTGACTCACTATTGCTTTCAGCCCATTTATGATATTTATGAGTAGATATAAGTAAGTTGGTTGTTTTTTCAGAGTTTAAATCAATATTTGTAGTTATAGTTGTCTGATACAAGATGGTCTCCAAAACCAAATCAAAGATTGCTGGGATTTCCCACAAAATTGCTCTTGGTCCACAGAGTCTGGGGTACTTTAAAAAAAATCTGTGCAGATTGGGAGCTCAGTCCTTGTTGAATAGGTGGGGCCCAGATGTGAGGAAGAAGGGACCTTTTTAGGAAAATGAACTTTTATAGAAAGCCAGGGCACCTCAAAGGCTGGGTTGAGTTAAAGCACTTCACCCAGAGTCCTGATCAGTCCAGGCTGGGGGAACCGGTCTCCTTGAGGTGAGCATAAAGCAGAAACTTGAGTGAAAGGACACAGAAGTAAGGGCATCATGCAGACTTGGTTCAAGCGCTGGGACAGATACTTCCTAAGAGGGACTATACACCGGAAGACTCTCAGCCTCAGCTTCTTCATTTGTCAAGTGGTGATAAATATGCCCTCACCACCTCTCCAGGGTTGTTATGTAAATCAAATAAGATAATGCTACTGTTTTGAAAGTTTTATAGCCTTGTTTAAATGAAAATATTTCAATGAATATTTATTTCTTTTAGTTGTGAAAAATAGCAAAATTCGGAAAAGATTAAAAATATATATATCTGGTTTCCTTAACACCTTTTTATTGTTGTGTATTATTTCTGGTCATTATTCACATGCCAAAGTTTTACAGACTTGATGTCATGCTAGAATACCATTGGATATTTTGCATTTGTAGTTAACATTTTATTGTTAATATGACTCAGTTGCTGCATTATCCTTATAATTATTGTTTCTTTGTTATAACCACAGTTGAACATTTAAATGATTTCACTTTTACACAGGAAACTGCCATGAACATCTTTGTACATGAATTATTTCCTTAGAATAAATTCCCAGGGGTGTGATGACTGGGTGAAAATATATGGGCATTTTTATGGCTCTTAATAGATTTTGCCATATTGCTTTCCAAAGGCTAGTAACAATGAACCTGACACCAGCAATGAATGTGTGTCATTTACAGTGATTATTTCAAATCAATTATTCACCAGCCATATGTGAAGGCATGTCCCAGGATCCCTGTCTGCCAGGACCTTCCATTTCTGACTCATTCATTCATAAGAAATAAGTAGATGAAACAAGGAGACTGTGTATGCTGAATAAATGAAGAGTTCTTTTAGTTAAGATTCTAGAAAAGCCAGAGGGTTGTTGTTCAATGTGATACTTGCTTGCCTGTTTGATTTTACAGATTTGGTGACATTTTTTGCAATTTTCCTGGAACCTACAGAGAACCAATACATGCCACTATCTAGAATCTTTTATACAAGCATATATAGAAGTAGGAGTTCTCATACTAGTTTTCAAGAATTTATCTTTTTTTTTTTTTTTTTTGATCAGTCAAGATCTTTTTTGTTTTGCTTTGTTTTGTTTGGGGGCTGTGGTTAGGTAGGTCATGATTCAAAAGCACAACTGAACCCAGAGTAGATATTAATATGTATAGTTTCAAACTATGGAATTATAATAACATCCACCATTTGTGAATACAGATCTTTTAACTTTCAAAGCTTTTTCCTGTGTGTGTGTGTGTGTGTGTGCACGTGTATGTATTTTATTTGATTCTTGCAACCACTGCATGGGGTAGGCCGTGGTGGCATTATCATCTCAGAGTGACTGAGATGGGGAGACTGAGGTACAGGAGCCTTGTCTAAGATCACACCACATCTCAGCTGCCACAGCGCCTGACTCCCAGCTCCTGGCCCTTTTCACCCAAGTGTACGCTTTACAATAGTCTTTCGTATCAGTACAGTGCTGCTCAATTAGCATTTAAAAAATATATGGTCATATAGAATTAGCTTGTGGCTTGTTCTCTACAGCAGTTGTGGGGAGAAGGAAGTTTCTTAGTTAACGTTAGCAATAGTTAATATGATTAACCTACATTCTCAGTTAATGACAGCAATACCTGTCACATGCTGAGTGGCTAGTGTGTGTCAGGCCCTTCTTACCGTTTTAATCCCCGTCACAGCTCTGTGCAAGAGCAGGTGTTATCACTCACCGTGTTACAGGAGAGGACACTGCAGTTTGGAGAAGTAAAGGAATTCTCCACTTTCATAGAGCTAGGAGGTGACAGAGTTGGGACTTGAACCCAAATCCATCTCAATTTGAATCGAATGATTTTTTCATCTGTACCGCACAGCTTTGCTCAAGGGCCACTTTTCAAATACTGAACATAATATAAATTAATTTTTTATTACAAAAGAATTATATGTTCACCAAACAGCACTTGGAAATATAGAACTTATATTTAAACAATGTCAGGCTATGGTTTTTCATGCAGAGTACCCGATGTAAGATGCTACAAAGACTGGTATTAATTAGCTGTCATCTCAGAGACAGAAGCATGGAGTTTAAGTGTCCAGTGAGCCGTTTTTTGGCCGCCTCAAAGTCTACGTTTCTGTGAAGCTTAAAGGTTTAACTCATTGAATCCCACCTACCTAGTTTATGTACTCTCTAGTTTCCGGTCTTGTACTTACTTTATTTGCTCACTTGGGAAGAAAGCAAACACAACAAAAAGAAATCAAGCTCTGACTTGGTACAGTAGTTAATAGAGCATCTTAAATCAACACAGCCAGGGGAACTTGTACTGATTCAAGTAATTACTTTTGTCTCTAGCATTTCACATTGTCTCTGCTACCAAAACTTCCTGATACGTAGACATGGGACAATGGGAAGCCCAGCTGTTTATTGGCACGGCACTCATCTTCGGCTTATGAAAAGAAGATGCCATTCCCGGTCTTGTCTCCTAGACCTCCAGTGTCACACCCTTTCCTTTGACTACAGTAAAGTGGTAGCAGAAAGCATTCCTCGAGACACAATAGAGCACCTTAGCAGCCACTCCAGAGTTGGAATTGGTATTAGGTTACCATTCTGCATTTTTTTTCTTACCATACCCGTTTACAGGAAAGTTGGAACGAGGTCAGCGAAAGTGCGTAATTGTTATCAGCTTTGCTGAGGCCACACCTGAATGAAAAGTTTGGGGCTGAAACAAGATCGAACTTGAGTGTTATTTGGGACTTAAAACGGCAAACAGCACCGTAGAAGTGAAACAGCCTCATGGAATTGTTTTAAAGGGGACCAAAGCCCCATTGGAGCAAATTAACTTCAATCTGGCGGATGTTTCTTGTGGGCCTGTTGCGTGCACCTATTTGTGCTGTACAGCCCAGGGTGTGCCTGTAGAGCCCAGACTGGCCAAGCCGGGCGTCCCAGCAGTTAGCAGCTCAGGCCCTGGCTGCACGCACTCTCGCAGAATACTACTTGTTATCACGGTGATTCGGATCTAAAACAGATCTGCTCCTGTTCTCAGAAACAAATTCCATCCAGCAAAAGCTTGATAGAGCATAATTAACCTATATCCTGTTCTGTCCCCTGACCCCGGTGATATACAGATCTTTAACATTTTGCTCATATTCTAGCGGCTGGCATGCTGACTCCTTTAATGAAATTCATATCTGGTCTTGGGAGCTGTCATTAGATGAAAATTATTACTGAGCCTGCAAGCAACTCTCAGATGATTTTGAGAACCTCCAGAATTAATTATGTTTAGAGACACTGCAAGCTACATTGGGTCAATCTGTTTCTTCTCATTTCAATTAAATTGAATTTACCAAACATTCATTGCATTCCTACTGTGTGCCAAGCGCTGTGGTTACAAAAATGGATGGGATGCGGTTTGTGCCTGAAGGAGTTCTTCGTCATTGAGCAAGTTTTGGAGTCTTTCTCCCTTGCTGCCATTACAGCCGTATTCCATTCTCCCCGCCCCCGGTCTTTGGGTGTGTGTGTGGGTGCTGTTTCTTTTCTTTACACCACATGTGGGTGGTTTCCCCCCTTCTGCTGTGGATAAAACTCTCCCCAGTCCCATTCCTAACTCTGCGGTAGTCTTCCTAGTTCTAGGGAATAGCAGCATTGGGAGGGTGGGCCTGTGCCTCTGGATTTGAAAATGAGGCCAGTTGTCATTATCAGACAAGTGGAGCCAAACGCTTGGCGAAACATGGGTTTGTCAGGGGGGGGAAATAGTTATGCTGTGTTTTTTGAGTTATGGGAAAAAAAAGTGGTTGTGATTTGAATTCCCCTAAAGCATTTGCAGGGAAGGAAGAAAATATGCAGAAGACTCCAGTCTTTTCATTTCTGTCTCCATTTAAAAGATTCCCCAAGTCATCACAGACCATTGGCTGGCCTGGCTAAGGATGGCTGTTTAGAAGTTTTAATTGAAAAGTTGGCTTGGATTTTTCAGTTTGGACCTACAGATGAGAATCTACATTTTGAGGCACAATTCAAAATGAGCAATTTGCCTTGAAAACAGGCATATTTTCCAGCTTCCTATGACTAATGGCACATGAAGGGAGTTTAGTAATCACATAATTAGTTTGCCATTACTAAGAAATCATTTTCAGAGACCAGGAGATGTGGTTTGCAATAACTTCAGTGGTTCTGCACCAACGACGTAGACTTTGGAGGCCTGCATTTGAAGAGAAAGGCCCAATTTTCAATGATAGAGCTCTGGGGAATTCTTCTAATTGGGGGATAAAGCTTGGTTTAACTCATTTTCTTTTTATTTTGTTTAGATTCCAACCCTTGGACCAGGTTTGGGGAAAAAACTTCTTAAAGTGTTTGTAAACTTTACAAATCTCAGGCCCTACTCAAGTTCATATATGTACATTGATTCCATGCTGAGTTTGAGAATTCGATGGATCATATATCTTTTGTAAAATTATTGCACCGTGTAATATTATAAACCATGCTTCCAAAAAGATGGAACTCTTTTTTCAAATTTTATTTTTAAAACCGGCTAAAGGGAAGTAAAGTGTGAGCCATATTTGTACGTTTGAAAATAATTCCTGGTATTTTTGAAATTTTATTCAGAGAAACTCAAGTGATCCTATATGACAAGTACATTGAAGAGGAATTTATTAAAATTTAGGGTTAACCTTTAGAAGATTAGCTACACATTCATAATTATTGGAGCTCAGTGATGGATATTTGGGGGTTTCTATTTTCTCTAAATTTTGTATGTTTGAAATCTTTTATAATAAAAAAATGTAAAGTTTCAAAGAAAGAAGAGTGATAAAGATATAAAAGGAAATGAGACAGAAAGAGAGAGGAAGATGAGGAAGAGGAGGAGAAAGGAGGAGGAAAAGAGGTGAGTTAACCTTCTGCAATCACGTGGGAAAAATACCACATCTCTGGAGCCACTGGTTGAATCAGCGAAAAACAATAATAGTTACTAATAACGGTCTCTGACAGAATACTTAACATGTACTGGGACCGAATGAACATTACCTCATTTAGCCTTCACAACACTCTTTGATGTAAGTAGCACATCAAGGTCTGCATTTTTAAACTTGTAAGCCCCGAGGTTCAGAGGGTTTACGTGAATTGCCCAGGGTCACACATCAATAAATGGCAGATTATCTGCAACCAGAGCCCCGGTCCCAAGCAAGGGGCTATTTTACAATGGCCTCCTGCAGGGTGAAGGAGCTTGGGTGAGAAGCACTCCTCATTTAGAGTCATGAAGGTACATTTCCGTAAAGATATCCACCAAAGTGCAGCGGAAACACTGTTGAACTGGACTTTCTTCACCTTGAATCCTACATCTGTAGCTTAAGGCTGCGTGACCTCAGGCAAAATGGAGCACTCCTGAGCCCTAGTTCCCTCATCTGTAAAACAGCACACAGTAGGCACAGAGGCACAGAGTAGGCAGTCGGTGTAGAGCACACCTATCATTTTCTTTTCATGCCCTGGCTCCGTTCCAGTGAGTGTCCACAATGTAGCAGCTTTTCGTGGTAGAAGAGACCGTAATGAGTGAACTTTAGAATAGTTTTTGACCATGAGAAGAGGCTTAAAAATGGACCTTGCCTTATATTAATAGAATATGGAGTCTAGGTCTACGTGAAATGTACTTCATCGGCCACACAGCGGTATTTTTATAATTGCTTGTGAGACAATGGTGAATCATCTTATTGCTGCTGAATCATCTCTCCACTCCTGGGAGAAAGATGAGCAAGGGCTCATCAGGGCTGACCTGAGCATTCCTCAGAAGTCTGGCAGTTGTTTGGATGGGTTTGATTATTTTCTTATTCTTCCTATGAGCCCCAGATAATTTCGGGGGACATAGTGAGTGGCATGGTCACGGTTACCTACTCAGTGGCTAAATGTGCTTGTACTTACTGTTCCAATGAATAAAAACCACCCAAATTGGTTAATTCGGTAAAAAATTAGGTTAGCCACAGAAGTTGTTTGAAATAACTAATTTAATCAAAACAATAACTCAATAACCCCTACAGACCAGGCTAAAGAAAGTAAAATTAACTTCGTATTCTTAAATGTGTCATGCCACACGCTGAATTGATAAGAACATGAAAAAGAAGAACGTGTGAAAGACAGAGGATGAAAGTTTCTTAGTGTACCATGCTTATATCTACAACATCAGGAACCTCTCTTGACTTTTCTTCCTTCACCACGATCCCCAGCCAGGACTGTGTTACTTAGATATGAGCTCTTAACTATCGGCATTTAAAGGGTTTTCTTCGAATCTCCTTTGAGGACTAGAACAAACATTTTCAGACACTTTGTTGGACAGGCTTTCTTCCCATATAAAGAAAGCAATACATAATTATTTCCAAGTGCTGCAGTTCACTTCAACTCCAAAATTTGGCTTGCCATGATGTGGACATGGCTTGTGGTAATAGGTCAAGTACTTAATTAAATTGGGGACATCCTAGGTAAAGAAGCTGGTGAAAGAATTTTTTCCTGTTTAAAACAGACATTTTTTTTTCTTGTAGGAAGCCTTTCATATTCTAAGTCATTTATATTATAAAACAGTTTCTTATTTACAGCTTCACTATTAGACATTGACAGGGTAGGAAAGAAGACAGAATAAAACATTATCAAGTAAAAGCAAATGGTGCCTCATAAATATTACTTGGTAATTTTGAAAGTTTAATCTCTCTGAGGAGGGAGGCTTTTAGCTACTTTGCAGAAACCACTCTTGTTTATAAATTAACTACCTAACTTACTTCGTCTTTGCAGCATGATTTAGTAGTTCCTTGCTTGATCGAATTCCCCTAAACATCACTGGAAGTTATGTCTCAGTAACTAGTTCAAAACTAGGCCCAAAGCAGATTTTTGAGTGGGAAAATTCTAGATAATGTGTGAAATTTTGGTGTCTGTGTGTCAGGTTGGGGAGGGGGACATGGAACCTCCTAGCTTCAGATAGTAATATACATTTTATTTCGGTCCTACATTTGGTGAGACTGCTACAGAATACAAGGGGGTTCCTTGTGGAGGCCACACGTGGTCATACGGAGAAGTGAGACTTTGACATGTGTGAAATCCTGAGAATTATCCTGAAAATCTGTTTTCAGAAAAAACAACCCTTATTCAACTGCCCTTCCCATACAGGTGGTCTCCCAGACAGCTTTTTCTGTGTGAACAAATGAACAAGTGGAGGAATCTGACTGTTCCATTAGTGAATAAGCTGCTTTTGCAGAAAAATGCAAACTGGATTAAGGCTGGATTTTCTAAGAAAGAGGATAGGATCTAAGACCTGGAGATTGGTATTTGGTTTTGACGTACACAATACCCTTTTAGCGATTGGTTCAGTAGTTGGCTGTAGATCTGGAAAGGAAGTGTAGGCAGCTCTCATCTACTTGAGAGGAAGACCTGAAACTAGCCCCTTGGGAGCCTGGATGCGCTTGAAGGTTAAGGGTTGGGCGGAGCTAGCCCAGGGCAAAATTGTGAAGAAGGGAAATCTTGATTTTTCAGGTGCATTCGCACTCCCAACCCAAGCATCCAGTAACTTCCAAAGCGGGTGCCAACACTGTCATTTCCTCCCTAAGCCTAGATCGCTTGGTTGGGATCCAGATTTCAAAAGAAGCAAGAAAATAATAAAACAAAAACAAAAGCCAACAATTTATGTATTTGCGATTACAAAATAGTGGATACTAATTGCATAAAACCTGGAATATTCAATAAAGAATAAAGACAATGATTACTCTCCACCCATTACTCAGAGATGATGACATTAGCTTTTCTGATTATTCTATTTCTATTATATGTCACGTACATTTTTAGTAGGAGTGAGGGTATCACAGTTGGCCCTTAAGATTATTTTTTACCGTCTTCCCAATAAGATTTATTTATTCTGAATCTCTCTTTTTAAAAAAGTGTATTTACTTATTTTGAGAGAAAGAGAGAACACGTGATTGGGGGAGTGGAAGTGAGAGAAAAAGAGAGAGAATCCTAAGCAGGCTCTGTGCTGTCAGCACGGATCTTGACGCAAGACTCAGTCCCATGAATGAGATCATGACCTGAGCCGAAATTGAGTCTGAACTTAATTAACTGAGCCACCCAGCCGCCCGTGTATCTCCTTCTTTTAAGATCCCGTTGAATGCTAGAGATACAGTCAGTTCTGTTCTAATGTGATATACGCACTTCTGAGAATATACACGTTCAGCACAGCTGTACAATAAAAACCGTAGTCCTTATGAGAAAATGAGATTAAAGGGAAAACACTCAAAAACATTGTCAGTGACACATAAAAAGACAGAAACCCAATAAAGTGGTAGCACAGTTGTACCCATGTCAAACAGTGATGAAATGTATAAACACTACAATACATAGGGCACTATATCTGGAAAAAAGAGCTGATGTTTACTTGGAGAAGTATGTATTGGGAGGGCTGGCTCTTGTGAGTTATTATGAAATGCTACAAGAAAGGTTATCTAAAATGTTTTTGGTAACTTAGCTTAGGGAAAACTTGATCCAGTTTAGGTTCATTTGTCAGCACCTGGTTTAAACTGACGTAAGGCTCTTTGTTTTGTACAGTGTGAATATTTATACACTTTGCTGCAAAAATATTTTTGTATTTGACAGTTAGATGGTATCTCGGACCCTCCTGGAGGTTTAAATAATATACGGCATAAGCAGTCTTCTAATATCCCCCAAATTCTGAATTCTGAAATACATATAGCCCCAAGAGTTTTAGATAAAAGACTGAATCTGAAGGGGCCAAAAATGTGTAACTCAATTTAGTTAACAGCACATTTCCATTGTGACGGGGACCTTCAGGGCTGTAACATTTAGGGTCAGCCATCTTGGGAAGGCTGTTGTAGAGAACGGTGTGACTGACCATTCTTCCCTTGTTGAAGCTGTCTTATTTGTCTCCGGGAGCTATATTCTAGTCCTACTTTTTCTACTCCAGCTGCTCTTAGATTTTATTGTGTTTCTTTCCCTCTGCCCATCAGTAACATTAGTGTTTTTTTTTTTCAAAGATTTTATTTTTAAGTAATCTCCACACACAATGTGGGGCTCAACCTCACAACCTTAAGATCAAGAGTTGCACGTTCTGCCAACTGAGTCAGCCAGGTGCCCCCAAATTAGCATTTCTAAAGGTGTGGTCCGAGGCCTGTCTGCATCAGAGACATCCAGCAAAATGCAAACTTTCAGGCCTCAGGGCAGACTTTCTAAATTTGAAACTCATAGAGTGGAGCCCCGTATTTTTAACAATTTGCCCCACGATTCAGAAACGTAAATAATCGTCTACCTCAATATCCTTTCCTGTATTCACTTCTTAGTCTTACTTTGGTCTCACTTGATCAATGGCCACGTGTATGCCGACCACTTTATTGTTTATGGCACGTCAGCATACAGTACCTTTATCTTTACTCCTGGGCTTCAGATTCCTATGAGCAGCTGCTAATGTGGATGTCCCGGGGGCATTGCAAAGTTAGCTTATTCAAACTGGACTCCTCTTCTTTTTACGTTTCAGTGAATGGACCCACAACCATCCCATTTTCTCCAGCCAAAACTCTCAGCTCATCTCAGCTCTCCACTTCCATACCCTTCTTGCACTTTCAAAACATATCTCCAAGTTTTCCACTTTTCTCCTTCCCCTAACCTAGGCCACCACAATCTCTTGCCTCGACTACTGCAGCAGCACAAGCTTCCCCTTCCAGACTGTTCTTGTCCAATCCATTCTCCATAATGGAGCTGGACTGAGCTTGTTAAAATGTAAGTTAGAGCATATTAGTCCCCAGCTTAAAAACATTTAAGAGAATAAAAGGTCCTACCTGTTGTTACTTGCAAGAGCCCAAACTCCTTATCAAGACCAGCAAGGCCCTGGTTAGTCCTCCAGCCTCAGCTCTATGGCCCCTGTCCCCTGTGACACCCTGCCACCACTCTCCTCCCCGGGCCCCCCACTGCATTTAGGTCTCCCCGCCATGTGCTCCTGTGGCACCTCATGCTTCCCTCTCAGAACACTCATTGAACTGTATGCAACTACTTGCTTAATTATCCGTTTCCTCCATCATCAGACTCTAAGCTCCATGATAGCAGGACCCTGTCTTTCTTATTACGGAGTATTCCAATGGAAAGCACTCAATTAATATCTGATGAACAAATGAATAAATGAATTATTTTGGCATGTGTGGATGTGAGGGCAGGGGTGGGGCCTTTTATGCTTCTTAAGCAATATAAGTGAGGATGGATGGCCAATTCAATTTAGTTCAAGACAACTCAATTTAACAAACAGTTATTATTGAGTATTTATTATGCTCTATTGGGCCTGTCACAAAGTTGGAGAAGACAAGGCCTCTGCCCTCAAAGACCACTGCCCTAACCTAACTTGTCACGTGCTGGCATCCTGCTGTTACGGACAGATGGCTCAGAATCACAGTGCCACTGATGCCCTGACTTCAGGAACTGCCCACGCTTCTAACCCCCACTCTGTCCTGCCTGTTTCCACTTCAGGTGTTTGGCCAAACTAAGCCTGAATTTGCTACATTCATTAGCATGAGCAAAGAACTGTTTAATGACTAAATTTTCTTAAGGACATTCCGACTAACTCCCCAGTGCTATGTGCCCTTGACCATTGGGCGACAAGCAATTTCCATATAAGATTACATTTATAGAGGAAGTTACAGCAGAAGCAGGAGTGAGGCAGAACTCTCACAACTTTTAGTAGTTTAGTAGTTTGTTGACCGTGGGCAAGTCTTGATTTTCTCACGTGTAAATAAAGAAAACAATAGCCAACTCATAGATTTTTGTGACTTTTAATGCTGTTAACCAAAAATAATAATGGCAAAGATTTCTAGAGTGCTGGGCCTTGCCCCCAGGTTAGCACCAGAGTCCATGTCTGCTGTCACTGCACTATTTCCTTGGGGGTAAGCTTAACTGAAGATGTGGATAACCTTCTATTCTGGTATTGGGGAAAATCAGCAAAACCTTTCTTTTTTTTTGTTTTTAAGTTTATTTATTTATTTTGAGAGAGACAGAGACAGCACAAGTAGGGGAAGGGCAGAGGAAGAAGGAGAGAGAGAGAGAGAGAGAGAGAGAGAATCCCAGGCAGGGTCCATGCTGCCAGCGCAGAGCCTGGCACAGTGCTCAAATTCACCAAACCAAGAGATCACGACCTGAGCCGAAACCCAGAGTCAGATGCTCAACCCACTGAGCCACCCAGGCCCCCCAACAAAACATTTCTGAAGGGATTTATTTTATTTTACGTGAATTCTTTTATTTACCATGGCCCAGAGAAAATGTGCTGTTAAGTTTTTTACAGAACAAACGGGTGCTATTAAAAATAACATGCCACCGTTCATGTTATCTTCAGGGGCGCCTGGGTGGCTCAGGTCATGATCTCACAGTCGGTGAGTTCGAGCCCCGCGTCAGGCTCTGTGCTGACAGCTCGGAGCCTGGAGTCTGCTTTGGATTCTGTGTCTCCCTCTCTGTCTACCCCTCCCCTGCTCATGTTGTGTCTCTCTCTGTCTCAAAAATAAATAAAAACATTAAAAAAAAAAAGTAAATAACATGCCAGTGTTCATGTTATCTTTTACTTGGCTTTTCCTTCTTATGTTACTGATGTATTATCTGTTAGGTATAGTTGGATTCCACGTGGCCTGGTCTTACATACGTTCAGCCCTTTGGAAGTTACTTTGGAGTAACTGAGCATACTGAGGAGGGGAGGGGGAGAGAACGTACATCTTTTAGTCACTTGTTGAAGTAAGTTTAGCAGTCAAGTTAATTCTTGAGTCTAACGGCTGTCTTCGAGCCAGATTTTTGCTTTATTTGATATATTATTATCTTGATTATACAGTATAACTGGAGTTTTTGTTTAAGTGCTTGCAGGTATACAGTGACTCTAGAGCAACATTCCAGCTCACAGTACGGTCAAAAGGGAATTATACCAGTGTTTTAAAAAATATTTTATTTTTTATTTTTAAATTTTTTTTCCCAGAGGAATCTATCAAACATTTATTTTTATTTTTTAAATATAATTTATTGTCAAATTGGCTCACATACAGTGTATATACAGTGTGCTCTTGGTTTTGGGGGTAGATTCCCGTGATTCATCGTTTACATACAAGACACAGTGCTCATCCCAACAAGTGCCCTCCTCAATGCCCAGCACCCATTTTTCCCCTCTCTCCCGCCCCCCTTCAGCCCTCTGTTTGTTCTCTGTAGTTAAGAGTCTCTTATGGTTTTCCTCCCTCCCTCTCTGTTTGTAACTATATTTTTCCACTTCCCCTCCCCCATGGTCTTCTGTTCAGTTTCTCTTGGTCCACATACTCACAAGTATCTACTAGACACTAATGATTTCTAGATTATAAGAATTTGGGGACACAGAAGGCATATTAGTGACTGAATGTGGCTAACACCCATTATCCTAAAATATTCCTACAGTCTTACTTCTACAGGTTTTGAGCTTTTTGGGGGCATAATATAGTGATGTGTCTACTGTGATGAGACACCTTTAAAGGAGATAAATAGTTGGGTTGAAAGCCCAGTCCATGGCACGTAATTGACTTCACTGGAGTTCATGTAACCAAATTTCCTTGGTCACATGTAGCTCAGAATAACTGAGGCCAGCTACCTCCATATTCATATCGTGTTTTCTCTAAGAAAGATTCAGGATAGTGGCAGGAATATAAATAAATATGCTGTAACTTCATAAATCTATGTATGTGTATATATTTGTGTTCATTCAAGTTTGGATTAAAGTAGAAATTATTGCAGTAAATAAGTCCATCAGCAAAGGGTACCTTTCATCAAGTAGCTGCAGCATTTAAAGAAGTTAAGTATATTTAGGCTTCTATCCATTTGAAGGCAGATTCTGAAGTACTGACACGAGGCCCTAAAAATAAATGTGAAAAGACGTATGTACTAAGTAAATAAGATTGCAAATTTAGTGAGATTTAACATAAGCATTTACAGAAGCTGATGTGGAAGGAGCAGAGGCAATCTGTAACTCAGAATATGGAGGGAAATGTCTCTTAAGTGGTGTTATGGGCTGAACTGTGTTTCTCCAAAATTCATATGTGGAAGCCCTAATCCCCAGAATGTGATTATATTTGAAGAGGTAAATTTTAAAAAGATAATTAAGTTAAAATGAGGTCATTAGGGTGGCCCTAATCCAACATGACTGATGTTCTTATAAAAACAGGAGATTATGATACATACATGTACAAAGAAAAGACCCAGGGGAAGACAAAGAGAGAAGACCATCTATGAGTCAAGGAGAAACGGTTCACAGGAAATCAACCCAACCAACAGATGCTTTGGTCTCAGACTTCTAGCGTCTGGAATTGTGAGAAAATTCATTTCTGGTTTTTGGTTTTTGTTTTTAAAGCTACGCATTCTGGGGTACTTTGTTATGGCAGCCCTAGGAAACTATACAAGTGGTTTTTACCACTTCTCACCCCTTGACCCTCTTGCTTTGTTTTTGAAGACACAAGCATTGTTTCACTTCTACTTGATTTGGCTCTGAATATGATGTGACTCTCAGAATTGCTGATGAGGCACAAGAATTTCATTTCTACATGGAAATGCCGTGTTAGCTAAGTTTGATGCTGAGAGACCCTGTAAATATCTTCAAGTTTATCCTTGAATGGGAACAGAGAAAGATGCTTATTATATTTGTAGCTAACAAGAAACCAGACGGTACGGGCCAACCCGAATCATCTTGGTTGGTTGAACAAGGAGCTGAACGGAAGTAGAGGAAAATTCAAAAAAGATAAGGAAAAGCTCTTGAACTTGGATTTAAAAATGTCAATTGCATAAGCACAAGGTAGGAGAGAAATTGGTAAGCAGTAGTATGTATTGAAAGCTCATTATGAGTCATCTGAATCATGAGAATGCCCTCATACCCAGTATTCTTATAAGCTATCATTTATGGATTCCATGTTTTCAGGGGTGCCTAGTAAGAACATGAGCTGCCTTAGGAAGCAGGACTATGAATTTCACATGGCTGGAGGTGTCCAAGCAATAACTGGGCAGCCACAGGGATGTGGCAGAGGATACCTAGTTAACTTGACACACTTGTGGCTGAAGTTAGACTCACACTAATTGCTGCCTGAGGAATTCAAGACCACCTGCCCCCACATAATTCTGAGTTTTTGGCATTGCTATCTTTTAAATATTAGTGCTTAGGAAAGCTGGTGGAGAGAAATGGAGATAGCCCTGAAAGCCAATGACACCGATATTAATTGATTTTTAGCTCCGTTTGCTTACATCTTCCTTTGAGATAAATCATTTATTTAAATGGGGATTTGGAAACAGTGGTCTTTGACTGTATCGAGGGCCTGTCCAGCTTGACAACTCCAGATATTGGGTGAATTTGATTTATTTGGAGGTTAGTATCTTAAATGATGGTATGTTGATCTTGGTTTCACCTCTATCCTCTGTTGCTTTTAAGATAAGCAGAAACAGATTGATCCATAAACCATGTGTTTACCTGTATACACTAGTGAAATCTTATGCTGGGAAAAGTCCCCATTTTAATAAGCTTTAAACAAAAAATTCTACCTTAGGTGCTAATTAGAATCTAAATTCAGGTGTTAACCTCTTTGACTGAAAGTGCATGTTGAGTAATTGCAGGAAAGGGGCCAATTTCAGGCACAGCAGTAATTACTGAATTAGTAGAAAAGTTCAAGTAGGGCTTCGGATTTCAGATCATTACTGAGCTTTCTGAGGAACAGCTAATCCTGGAGTGGTTGGGCTTCTCACACCTGTGCGCGCGCACTTGTTTGTGTGTGTGTGAGCATGAGTGAGTGTGAAGGGAGCTCCACTTAGATTTCAAAGAAATAACCTCACAAATGACCACAGAATTGGATACCGATATTTCCTATTATTTAAAAATATAATTTTAAAGACCTCTGAGTTGACCTTTACTGCTTTTTTACCCTTTACTTCAAAAGCAGGGGAAAAAACAGAGTCTGTTTTATCTGATAAAATGGTTTTATTCTTAAATTTTAATCTGTTGCATTATTTACTTCCTTAATGTCCTGGGAATTAGCCTTTAATACGCCAGGGAGTATGAACCTCTGACGTACACTCTTCATTGAATTTAGTTCTTGCCAAGGGTTGATTAAGCCCTTAAACCTACTGTAGTGATACTCTCCAATGATGTAGAAGAGGAAAACATGAGAGACTACAGTTGCCTTGTTGGTACATGGGGTGCTGTTCAATCACAATGTTACCTTCCACCTTCAAACAAAATCTAATGGTCCTAAGTAGAAACAAGATCCATAAAGACAAAATCAACCCAAATCTTCAGGGCACAAAATAGCTTATGCCCTCCTTCACTATGGTGACTGTTTCTTTACCTTGGGTGTAATTTCAAGTGTTAGCTCTGATTTATAAAGTGTTAAATGGTCTGTAGTCTTGTAAAGAGCTTCTCGCTTACCCTAGGAACAATGGTGAATTATTAGCATCTATTCACTGACCTCAAAAGTCAAACTGTGGAAATTCGCGGTACCCAACTGTTTACGAGCATTTTTCAAGAAGACTCTGCACACATTATTTTTTAGTGTTTACAGCGTGTGATGTAGGAAAATATGCCATAGGCTTCATGCCCTGATGAAGAATTCATAATCAAATAAGATATAAATATGGGTAGAGTTAAATAGTAATACCAAATAGAATAAAACTGAAATAAGGGTAGCTATTCATCAATATGGAAATTGATAAATAAATTATGGGACATCCATATACTGAATGGGATACTGTGTACCCATTAAAAAATTTAGGTAGGTCTGCATTAGTATATAAAGAGCCTCAAGATCTATCTTTGAGATTAGAAAAAAAGCAGAATAAGGATATAGAATTAGCTTACCTGTACGGTTTTTTTTTTAAAGAAAAGGATGTCTATAAATAATGTGTATGCTTATTACTTTTTCTTAATGTTCTATAAGAAATATGATAGTAGTTATTTTTAGGTGATTGGGGATAATTATGGGAGGACAGGAATGTGTGAATAAGGAAAGAATTACTTTAATTTGTATCTTTTGGTATGTTTTGATTTTTTTTACCATATATTTATTGATCTATTTTAAAAATATAATTTCTAAAAGGCATGCAAAGTCAGACTATATTTAAAATAAAATAAGGTGGTATATTATTCATTATCAAATGATGTTATACTCAGTGGGCATCACAGAAATTCAAGAGAGAGAGAGATCAGTAAATGAGCTCCTGCGTAATTACTCTAATAATTACTCCATTTATGGAACTGTGCTAACATCATATTTGATGTTTCTATCCATTACAGTTATTTTTTTATTTATTATTTTTTAATTGATTAATTTTTTTAACGTTTATTCATTTTTGAGAGACAGAGAGAGACAGAGCATGAGCGGGGAAGGAGCAGAGAGAGGGAGACACAGAGTCTGAAGCAGGCTCCAGGCTCTGAGCTGTCAGCACAGAGCCCAAAGCAGGGCTTGAACTCACGAGCCGCGAGAGCATGACCTGAGCCAAAGTTGGACGCTCAACTGACTGAGCCACCCAGGAACCCCCATTGCAGTTATTATCTTTATTGATTCTCAAATTATCTTTTCTTAAGCCAGTGGAAGCCTCTTCAAGTTGGGTCCCACATCCTTTTGATATAACCTTGGTAATCGTTGATAGTTTCTTGCAAGATATTCCAGGATCATCTTGTACATTTTCTACCCTACATCTGGAACTGGACTTCTCTCCAAAGAGCACTGGTCTGTTTTACTGAGAGATGGTGTTTAGAGAGGATGTCTGGACACTAGTGGTACTTATTGCTACAGGGTTGGTCGCTTTTTCTAAGCCTTTTCAGTGAACATACTTAGGAAATTGTGTGTGTGTGTGTGTGTGTGTGTGTGTATAATACATATTTATTTACATGGTAAAATACACATGAGTTCATACTGATATTTTCTATCAATAATTGCTTTAAACGTAAACGGTTTAAATGCTCTAACCAAAAGACATAGGGTGGCAGAAAAGATAAAAAAACAAGACCCACTTATATGTTGCCTACAAGAGACTTATTTCTGACCTAAAGACATGGCAGAATGAAAATGAAACTATGGAAAAAGATACTGTATGCAAATGGAAAAAAAAAGTACCGATATTTTCAATTCAGATTCAGAGGTTTTTCTTAACCTCACTGATCTTACATATTTATCTCTTTTTATTCACACTGGAAATTCCAGTTCTCATAACATAATTACATAACAGTCTCACAATAACAATACCAACACTGCTACTACTAATGTAATTATGGAAAACAGTTAGAATTAGTGAAAACAGTTGTCTTTAGAGTATGTCCTCCCAAGAGCATATGGTCAAATAGCTGTTGTAAAAGTCATTTGAACTAGCTCCTCTCTGTGAGGTTAGGCTGTCAGCTGGCCACACAGTGAGGTTCATTTGTTTTACCTTACTTTTGATTCTTCAAAGATGGCATTTTAAAATTTAATTTTGTTTATTTATACAAAATATTAACTTGGTGCCAAATTCAAAGCTATAAAACAATATATATCCAAAAATGTTAAGCACTAATGTCCCCTGCCCTATAAGTAACCTTTAAATTTTTTTATTTGCTGATTTGCTTTTCCTTTGTTTTATTTATTTATTTAAAAAAAATTTTTTTTTTGCAACGTTTATTTATTTTTGGGACAGAGAGAGACAGAGCATGAACGGGGGAGGGGCAGAGAGAGAGGGAGACACAGAATCGGAAACAGGCTCCAGGCTCTGAGCCATCAGCCCAGAGCCCGACGCGGGGCTCGAACTCACGGACCGTGAGATCGTGACCTGGCTGAAGTCGGACGCTTAACTGACTGCGCCACCCAGGCGCCCCTCCTTTGTTTTATTTTTTAATTTTTAAAGTTTTGTGCCCTACCACCCACCTGCCCCCCCCCCCCCCCCGTTTTATTTTTAATATAATCAAATGGGTATTTTAGGGAAATGGAAGCACATAAAATATTATGGAGATCACACCATAGTAGGAGGTAAAGATATCCTTTATTTCTTTTTATAGCATCTTTCATAGCTTTTTGTTTTCTTTGAAGTTTTTAGTTCTCAATATTCCATTTTACCTATTTATTTTTTTACTTTGCTTACTTTTTCTAGGTATTTAACACCAATTTATATATCACACTCCCTAATTGTCTAAATATTTCCTCAGTGTATTTGAGCACATCCAGTATTTCATCAAGTTCATCTCTGAGTCTTTCTCCCAGAGGCATCAGACTCTGATGGCTATCTGGTTGGGTAACTCCTCCAGCCTACTGCACAATTGCCAGCCCATCCTTTCCCGTCTCGCTTCACTACCATCTTGGGAATTTCCTCCTTTTTATTGAGTAAAATCACCTGCTTATTGATTCCCCTGTCGCCTTCCTTCTTGTTTTCCTCCCTCATTTTGATAGTGTGTCGTTAACAACTTTGGCTTGATATTGTGATGAGGTTCATAAGTATTGTTCACTCTGTTTCATCTCCCATCACCCAAAACTGGGGCTATCACTGGAGATTATCCCAAGGAATCATCTTGACCCATCCTGTGTTTTCATATGGCACTTAAATCATGTAATGTGTAAATGTTTCACAACTTGATTTAGATTCTACCCTTGCTCCAGAAGGCCATGACTTAAGGCTGTGTCCATGACAATTAGCTAGGGAGTCATTTGCTCTAAGTTCAGATAAGCTTCTTTGCCTACTGCTGAGCAGTTTCTGATATAATTGGTTGAAAGCTGTTTTATGTACATGGTAGAAGTATGTGACACAGCCTAAACAAAGCCTTGAATAAGTCCAAGGATCTCAGAGTGTGATTGTTTGCATCAGATTATCAGTGTCTTTGTGGGGATGATGAGAGTCAATGATAGGTGTGATATCTTCATGCCCACAGAGCATGATTCTCTCATACAGGTACAATGAAATTCCCAGGTTGAGTTTGAAATAACGAGAGGGCATAAGCTACTTGAATTTAAAGCAAGTAAGCAAACAAACAAATAACAGTAGCAAGATTATTGTAAAACGAGAGATGCATGCATGCATGGATGCTGCAGAAGAAAAGAGGAAAGACATTCATTGGTAGGCTTTTGGTTATGTATTTCAATAATGTACAGGGTTTGTGGCTTATAACATCATCAGAGTTATACAATAGCATTATATCCCTGAGAGTTGTGCAGTTATCTCTCCCTTTCTCTTTCTTTTCTTTGTATATAATGGGGGATCTAAGCCTGGATCCATGCCCTACCCAGGACATTTCCTCTTTGTGGCATGTGAGCCGTTACCAATGCTAAGATTTACTGCTTTGGGGATCGGTTCAGAACAAATGTTCCAAACAGCCGTCTGCCTCAGGCAAGGTAATTTTGGACAAATTCAACAAGACTTCAAAGGAAGCCACCTACTACAATGCCTAAGGAGGATAAAGACCTGATTTAAATGAATGTATTGCAATTAGTGGGTATTTACTTTATATGTTGCCAAGTTCTGATAGCTTTCTCTAACCCTTAGGGAAATAATATATATGTCTACTTCTGGTGAGCTGAAGAAACGGGATATGTGCTTTCCAGAGAGACAGGTGTTGTGAGCATACACAGATCTAAAGGAGAGAAAAGACAAAAAGTCCATGAAAGCTGGAGACAAAGAATAAATGCGATGTTTGTTTTGAACAGAAGAGGAAAAAAAAAGGTGCGTGTAAGTGATGTGCTCCCAGCATCCCCTTCCCTGGAAAAGGGGTAGCCCGTCTTCCGCAAAATTGTTTTCTTTGAAAACAGCTTGTATTAACTAAAGAAGTAAGGAGGAGGAAACATTTATTATCGGCAAATGTGGAAAAGCCACGTATCAACTAAAGGAGTCTTGGACCACCACGCTGACTTAGGTCCATCCTGAAGGGCTGGAGTTTAATCCAATCATTCAGCACGAAGCATTCCAGTAGTGGAGGAAATGAAGGATTAAATAGTGGTGGAAGAATGAGAAAGTAAGACGTTGGATGTATAGCCAGAGTGGACTTTAATCAAATCAAGCCAGAAACAGACTGAAATGGAAATCTAATAGCCCCATGTTCTCAGATTCATGTTCCCAGTTTCATTCCAGATCTTATTCTTAAAAGGGAGGTTTAGTGTAAGAATTGTTACAGGAAGAGACTAGCATGTTCTCTCAGCATTTTTCGCAGAAGGAATGTTGAGGTCAGTCCCAAGTTTTGTCAAGAAGTACAAATAATACTGTATAGAGACTTCTATTTGGGGGTGAGGGGAAAGTAGAAGGGGCTCCATGGCAAAGTCTCCCAATCTGACTTCTCTTTGCCCCCAAAAGATCCCAGGAGAAGAGAAGCAAAATATACTCCCTCTCCTCTGTGCTTGTGTTTATTTCAGGCAGTACACAATTGAGCAAAGAATCTCTCACTAAGAAATCCACTCCAAGACACAGATTTAAAAGTAGATCTAGAGTTATTAGAAGTCTGTTAACCAGTAAGACTACCTTACTCAGATTTCCAAACCCTATTTATCTAGACAATTGTCAACCTTCTCTTCCACTGGAGACACAGCCATGTATTTCCATCATGTTTATCACTAAGCTCTTCCTGAATTTTGGACTCAAACTCATACTCCGATGTTTAGAACTTATCTGACAGATGAAGACGCTTTGTAAAACTAGCCTCTAGAAAAGACTGCTCAAATATCGTTTTGATAATGGTGCTGTCTCTTGCTATCCGGAACACATTTCCTGATCTTTATCATTCGATATTCTGTGAACCAGCTGAATGTTTTTCAGTCGGTGGCATATTTCTTCCTTGATGTCCTGCACCATTCCTAGTCTGGGAGCTTTGCTGTTGCCCCTGAACTTTGGAGTTCTCTGAGACTGTTGACTCTGATTACTGGTGTTTCTGAGGAGGTGGAAAAACAGAGGAACCGTTTAGGAATGGAGAGTGGAACTTCAGGCGGCCTGAGACGAGGTATTTCAATCAGTCTTAAACCATCTGACATGCGCTAATGGTTGAAACGGAGGTGTCTTTTAGGTGTGTGGCCTGGCGTTGCTCTCGCCTCCTGTTTACGTTAGCAGCTTGTCTGTCTGAAAGTTATGATACCACAAAGCCTCTTTAGGGTCTCAGAGCATGATGCGGCACGCTGGCTCCGAGAAACAGCCCCCAGGGCCAGCTCTCTAAGCCGCTGCAGGTAAACGGCAGAGGTGTGGGCAGGTAAGCGTTCAAGGGAACAATGAGGAGGAGAGCAGGTGAACGCAGCCTGGCTTCAGCTGGACGTCCTGAAACAATTAGGCAACTTCTATCGGAAAAGGCTCTCCTTTGGAAAGATAAAGGCAAATCTGTTAAGTGACTACTGTCACGTCCTGAAATGCCATGCGATGCTGATTTCTCACTTCCTGGGCCGGCCATTCCACCCAAATCAGATCTTGCTCAGCACACTTGTTAGCAAAGTCAATCCTGTTGATTGGTGCCTTTTAAGTAAGGAAACTTTCTAATTTTTAAAAACACATTAGCAAAGGAATTTATTCTCAGATAAGGCAGCTTGAAGTGGCAGTGTAAACATAATGAGCTAAAGGAAAGCAACCTTTAAACCACAGAGAGAAGGGGAGGGGGGGGGAATAAGAGATTTGAAATGATCAATTTCTTTAATCTGGCGGCCAGACTTTGGCAAATATGTTTTTGACTGCATCATTTCTGAAACAATTACTTGTAACACAATTTAAATTGTTTATCCCCCCACCCCTTTGACAGTCTGTTCATTTTTTTTTATTATACAGGTAATACACAAATACAGCATTATTGTAAAAGATTCAAGGAATACTTCTATCCTGACCCCTTCCAGCCCTGCCCAGTCAGACATAATCATGCACCCTGTCTTTCCCCTTAGAGGTACATGACTACTGCTAGAAGTTTGCTCTGTGTCATTTGTTCCTTTCACTATTTTCACATATAAATATAAATTCTTCAGAGGTTTAAAAAAATAAGCATGAATAGAAATATATCTACTTTATTTGAAATTCTCTCTCTTTTTTTTTTTTTACTTTAAAACATGTATTGGAGAGTTTTCTAAGTCAGTGCATATTTGATCCTTTGCATTTTTTTTAAATGTTTATTTTTGAGAGAGAGAGAGAGAGCATGTGAGAGCAGGGTAGGGGCAGAGAGAGAGAGACAGAGGATCTGAAGCGGGCTCTATACTGACAGCAGAGAGCCTGATGTAAGGCTCGAACTCACAAACTGTGAGATCTGGACCGAGCTGAAGTCAGACACTTAATCAACTGAGCCACCCAGGTGCCCTGAGCCTCTGTATTTCTTAATGGCTGCATTAGTGTGGAGTTACCATTAACTCATTTACACCTCCCTCTGTTGATGGACGGTGAGGCTGTCTCTCTTTTTTTCTGTTATAGTGAAACACTTTCTCTTCTCCCCCCCAACCCCTCCCACAGGTGTGAATGTGTTTTTCCCTGAAATTTCTACAAGTAGAATCTTTGGGTCAAAGATGCCAATTTTGCTATCCTTTTCCAATAAAACTCATCTTTTAATTGATAAATCAATTACTAGCATATATTGTATACCTACTATGTGCATAGGGCTTTAGACAAGACATAAACATATATGTCTTAGTAGGGGATATGAATGACTCCCATATGAGGCCAAGGCCTTTTCAGACAAAAACCACTTTTTAATTAATTTTGCTTTCTTTGGTCACAAGACTGTCCTCTAATGTAATTAAAGACTGTGGGCCTTTGTTGTAAAGCCGACTGAGGCTACTTTATTATAACATAACAGTTTTCAATTTAGGACCTTGCATCGCAAGTTTTTGTTTTTTTTTTTTAATTTCTTTTTTCAACGTTTATTTATTTTTGGGACAGAGAGAGACAGAGCATGAACGGGGGAGGGGCAGAGAAAGAGGGAGACACAGAATCGGAAACAGGCTCCAGGCTCCGAGCCATCCGCCCAGAGCCTGACGCGGGGCTGGAACTCCTGGACCGCGAGATCGTGACCTGCTGAAGTCGGACACTTAACCGACTGCGCCACCCAGGCGCCCCAAGCATTGCAAGTTTTATTTGATATTTCAGTACAAGATTTCAAAGGACTAGTGGCTGTTTTTGTCTGGGGACTCCCAGTCTCTGAATATCTAACTATCCCTCATATATCTGGGCAGTGCAATCCTTAAAATACCTTGTGACCCCAAATCAGGGCTCAGGGACTAGACTGACAGTCCAGCCACGATGTGCAGCAGACTCAGATGGGGGTAGGAGGCGTGAGTCTGATGGTGTCTCTCCAGGACAGCCTGATATGATGGGACATCAGCTCTGGGTGAAGTGATCTGCCTTTAGCCAGTGAAGAGTACAGCAGAGACTTGAATTCAGGTATTTTGACATCACAGCCTGAACATTTCACTACTAGGTTATCCTGCAACTCCTCCGTTCAAAATGGGATTTTTGTCTCAACGGTGTGGCTGTATCCTTGTGTGCTTGCTTAGGGGGCCTTGTGCTCCAGCAAAAAGAGTCTGAGTTTGAAACCAGAAGGACCTGGATTCACATCTTGGCTCTGCCACTTTGTAGCTTGGAGCAAATTCCTGAATGAAGAGTCACTGGTCCCCGGGATCAAGCGGGGAGAGGCTGAGACCTGGTCACACTTGAATGCCTGGCTAATGAGCTTTGTAAGAATTTTTTGATTAATAAGTGAATGGAGTTTTCTGAGCCTTTATCTCTTCATCTGTAAAATGAGGATCATCAGGCTTATTGCATAAAGTCCCGCCTCCCATAAACCAAAAAATTGTGAATACTCTAGGCCCACACTAGAGACAGAGGCCTGTGCCACAGTATCTTGCTTTTCTAGGAGTTTGGTGATTAGGGGGGAATGATAATTCCTGGCTGGTTGTTATTTCAAAAGATGATTTTTTGTTTTTTTGATTATTGGAGTAGTACACATTCATTTTATAGAGAATTTGGAAAAACTCAGGGAAGTTAAGAATAGAAGATAGAAAGTAAAAATATGTCACTGTAGGACACCTTTTGGGATGAGCACTGGGTGTTGTATGGAAGCCAATTTGACAATAAATTTCATATGTTGAAAAAAATAAAAATAAAAATAAAAATGAATGATTGCAAAAAATAAAAAATTAAAAAATTAAAAATATGTCACTGTAAGATAATAGATATCAGCATTACTGTTTTGGCCAATCTTCTTCCAAACATTAATTATTGCTTTTCCTGTCTGAATATATTTTATGTAATGTAAATGAATGAATAAATGAATATAATGAATATAAAACTTTCAACGTTTATTTATTTTTGGGACAGAGAGACACAGAGCATGAACGGGGGAGGGGCAGAGAGAGAGGGAGACACAGAATCAGAAACAGGCTCCAGGCTCTGAGCCATCAGCCCAGAGCCATACGCGGGGCTCGAACTCACAGACCGCGAGATCGTGACCTGGCTGAAGTCGGACGCTTAACCGACTGCGCCACCCAGGCGCCCCTGAATATAAAACTTTCTAACCTGTTTTTTTCCAAGTACCGTTTTATTATGAGAATTTCCCCAGACCTTAACTAGTCATTGAAAACAGAATTTTGAATGTCTGTTTAAAATTTCATTATATAAAGTATCCTTACATCATTGAAACATTTTTTTTATTATTGAGCCATTTCTTGTTTTACAGTTTTTCAGGATTGTCAAGAAATGGCAAGAAACCACCTCACTAGTGGTGCTCTGAGGTTGATTCCGGGCTGACAACATTAGAATTACCTGGGTAACTTTTGAACTGGACCTTTCTGTCTTCCACCCTGGGGATCCTGAGCAGTAGGCTTATGGGGAGGGAGGTGTTTTTTAAGGGGGTTAAATAAAAAGGTTAGTGTAGGGTACCTCAGTGGTTCAGTCGGTTGAGCATCTGACTTCAGTTCAGGTCATGATGGAGCAGTTCGTGAGTTCTAGTGCCACATCAGGCTTGCTGCAGTCAGCCTGTCTGCTCAGAGCTGGCTTTGGAACCTCTGTCCTCTGCCCCTCCCCAACTTGCACTACAAACAAACAAACAAAAAGGGGTTGGTCTCTCTAGGTGTTCCTGTTAGAGATGAGGGACCACAGATCTTGAGTTCCCTGAAGACTGGCTCGTGCACTGCTGGAGTCCCCATGTCCCAGGCAGTACCTGGCACATAGTGGGTACTTACTAAATCCACGTCAAACACATTGTTCAACACGTTTTGATATTGGTTACTATTTCTTTAACACAGAAACTTGAGAGAGAAATTAGCAGGTTAAAATTTTAATTAAAAATATCTTGAGAGTTTATAGTGCCTTCTTAAGAAATCAACACATATTTCTTTTTCTTTTAAAATAAATTATTTTCAAGAGCAATATAGGTTCATCATAGGAAAATTATAAACTGCAGATAGGTAAAAAGGAAAAAAAAAACCTTTCTATAATTCTACATCTTGGGATATAAACATTCTCCATCTAGTTCTTTTCCTCCATGGGTATATATATAGAATATTATATGGAAAATACATATTAGACGCATATCTAAACATAGTGTTTTATAATCTGCTTTTTCCCCCTCTTTATGGGTACCATAATCAGTGTTTTAAATCTTGGTTTCCAGTTTTTGTTACTAGCCTGTTCATAATTAATTCCTAGTCTATTAAATCTGCATTCAATAAGGATCTCCTTTGATGGCTGAATTTAAATATTTCCTAAACAATTAGCAAACACATTAAAAAATAATCAGTGAAACATTTTGTTTGGCAAGGTGTAGATTGAAAGTTTTCACAATTTTTGTACTTAAAAAACTGGTAAATATCTTTTTGGGACCAATGTGGAATTGACATGAGCAAAGGTATTTAAATAACCTAACTACCATCTACTACTGTATCACCAAAGGAGTGACATTTCAATGTAAAAAAAAAAAAATTAAATATTGGGGCACATGGGTGGTTCAGTAGGTTGAGTGTCCAGCTTGGGCTCAGGTCTAGATCTTATGGTTCTTGGGTTCGAGCCCCACATCAGGTTCTGTGCTGACAGCTCGGAGCCTGGAGCCTGCTTTGGGTTCTGTGTGTCTCTCTGCCCCTTCCCTGCTTATGCTCTTTCTTTCTCTCAAAAAAATAAATAAACATTAAAAAAAACTGTTTTTTAAATATGGGGCACCTGGTTGGCTCAGTCAGTTAAACATCCAACTTTGGCTAAGGTCATGATCTCATATGTTCCTGAGTTTGAGCCCCACATTGGGCTCTGTGCCGACAGCTCAGAGCCTGGAGCCTGCTTTGGATTCTGTGTCTCCCTTCCTCTCTGCATCTCCCGTGCTCATGCTCTTTCTCTGTCTCTCAGGAATGAATAAATGTTAAAAAAATTTTTTTTAAATAAAATACATTTACTTTTATGAAAATTAAGACATGCTCTCTGATGAGTGTCACCCTAGAATCACAGGCTTGTGCAGTGAGATGGTGTGTAGCCATTGCAAAAGATGAGTTGAGACTACGAAGGATAATATTGAGAAGTTTGCTCATTTTGCTTCAGACTGGCAAAAACATGGTCATTAAGCAGCTTTGGCCCCTCAGTGTCACCAAAGCAAACCCATGTTTTTTGCTTTTCAGCCATTTTTTTTTTTTTTTGCTCACTGATTTGTGGGCTCCTAGAAGGCAGAGACCATATCTACTTCATCTTTCTTTGTTTTAAACATTTAAAAAAAAAATCAGGCTCCAAGCTCTGAGTAGTCAGCACATAGCCCAATGTGGGGCTCGAACTTGTAAACTTCGAGATCATGACCTGAGCTGAAGTTGGATGCTTAACCAGCTGAGCCACCCAGGCACCCCTCTAACTCATCTTTCTAACCTCAGTGTTTAGGACCATGGAGTTAGAGTAAATGAAACAGTGGCTGAGGGGACGTGCTAAGTAGTGGATTCCAATGAGAAAGCATCACTTGTTTCGGGAACTGCTTTCTTTTCACCTTATCTTTCAAGTTTCCTAAAGTTGCTGTTTAAATTGTTGTTAACAATTTGAGCAAAAGACGTAGGTGGTAGAGTTGGGCAATAGGAAGTTTTGATAAAGTATAAACTTGATTTTCAAGCTCTGGCTGAATCAGGGAAAGGTGTTTGACATGTATTATCTTTGTAGCAACTTGAACCATTAAAGAAAGGGATGTCTTCAAGAAAGCATGAACACATTGCTATTGTGCATATAAGGTTGAAAGTGCTTTGCCAATTTGGTCTCTGTTGCTTACACACTTCAATGTCTCCTTGCCATTTTGTTGTGTTTCCTCTGCCAGAGGGTCCAGGCTTTACCTTCCAAACTTCCTCCTCCTCTTTGAAAGCCCAGCTCAAATGACACTTCCTCCATGGAGCCTTTATCTCCTTCCCCTTCCGTGTCTCCAAACTGGCCAGATGTAGTCATTCTCATCTTTGTTCTCCCATAATGCTTTGTTCATGTCTTTGTTTTAACACATCACTGTGCTTTTTGTGTTAAGTGTATGTTTTAGTCCGTTTATGCTGCTATAACAGAATACCACAGACTGGGTGGCTTATAAACAGCAAACATTTATTTCTCACAGTTCTGGGAGCTGGAATTTCAAGCTCAGGGTGCCAGCATGTCCAGGGAGGGTTACAGACTTCTCATTGTATTGTATCCTCACAAGGTGGAAGGGAGCTCTCTGGACCTCTCTCTCTCTCTCTCTCTCCCTCTCCCTCTCTCTTTTTTAAGTCTTTCTTTTGATTCTAGTTAGTTAACATACAGTGTTATATTAGTTCCGGTTGTACAGTATAGTGATTCAACACTTCCATGCCTCACCCGGTGCTCATCATGATAAGTACACTCCTTGATTCTCAGGCTTCTTTTATAAAGGCACGAATCCCATTCATAAGAGCCTGTCCTTATGACCTAATCACCTTCCAAATGCTCAACCTCCTAATACCGTCACACTAGGGACCAGAGTTTAATAGAGGAATTTTGGAGGACCCGAACATTCAGTCTCTAGCAGTGTATATGGGTCTATCTTGGCTGCCAGGTAGAATTCCCTGAGGGCCAGGAGGGTTATTATTTATCTTTGTGTCCTCAATATCTGGCACAACACACGATATAGAGTAGGGACTCCTGAACTTTGACCTTTTCAGGGCTCTTCCATTCAGCATCACCAGCTGTAAATATACTCGCTTTTTTTTTGTCCTCAGTGGTGGCTGAGCTGAACCTGCAATGATACACAGCAAAATCAGGATGTTCTTTGTGAATGGGCTCTGTTGGCTGGGTGGCTTCCCAGGCATCTTCCGCCCATTGTTAATCCCCATGAGAAGGCGCTGTGGGTGGGGTGGGATGGGACTCTCGAAGCAGATGTGGGGCTCAAAGTCTCTCTCCCCCTACACTGTTACCAAGCAGGGAGGCTTGCTTCTCACCCCATTGGTCTTCCAAACCCAAATGTGTTTAATCACCTACAAGTACCACTCATTAGCTGCCCCTAAAAACAATAATTAGGTACCACTTTTTAATGTGAAGTGATCCATGTTACTATTGTTTCCTCCACATAGTGACTCTCCCACTGCTGGTATTGTGACAGCTAAATAAAAAGGCCAGTAATATGTGGGTTTCTGTTGTGTGTGTGTGTGTGTAAGTGTATGTGTGTGTGTGTGTGTGTGTGTGTGTTTTACCTTGAGGAAACAAAGACTACCCTGACGTAATGAGATACTAGGAATCTCAAAAGAGTCAAGCAGAACAATACAGATTCTTTTAAAAATGTTTTATAAAGCCACCAAGAAGGAATTATTCAGCAATAATATATTGGAGACTGGTTATTGTTAGAACTTACAGTCCATGGGGAAGGGTGGGGCTTGGGGAGAGAAACCAAGCTGTTCAAGGCAACCTGTGAAGGGCGGGTGACCACACACACATGCACATGTGTTGTTAGAGTTGACACTGTCTTCCAAGGACAGACATGAAAAAAAAGCAAGATTGCTAATAGGAATTGGCCAATGCACCTTTTCAAGAAAGCTCTCTAGTATTAAACCAACATTTTTACAAGAAGCAAACCTCTTTATTAAAAAAAGTGCTCTGGCAGCTCCTGGGTGGCTCAGTCAGTTAAGCGTGGGACTTTGGATTTTGGCACAGGTCATGATCTCACAGTTTGTGAGTTCGAGCCCTGACTCTGGCTCTGCACTGACAGCGTGGAGCCTGCTTGGGATTCACTGTCTCCCTTTCTCTGCCCGTCCCCTGCTCGTGCTCAGACTTTCTCTCTCTTTCAAAATAAATAAATAAATAAACTTAAACAAAAAGTGTTCTGCCAACTGCCACTCTGTATAACATGAGTTTCAGAGTCCTCACTGGAAACCTGCTTGCCCTAATCTCCCTGGGATTTCTCCATTTCCTGGTTGGAAAGTTTGGAATATGCCAGCACCAAGATTCTAACTCATTGGTCTGAGGAGTATGCCCCTCTCCCTCAAGGTTCCTGCCTGTGCTCTATGGGGAAGACCCTCCTAACTGTCATAGAATGCTTGGGTGACAAAACTGACATCTCACCATCTGATTGGCTTGGTGCCCAGAAGCACTCTGGGGAAGAATTTGAGTGTTCTAGGTGGTTGAGATTCAGACCCTGACAGTTGTAACTGATGGACCAGGCTGGGCACTGCTGATGAACCTCACATTCCTGAGAGAAAAATCATGCAAAGTAAGGCATTTTGCATGATAGACTAGACTTGGCATCAGAGCTTGTCACTGGAAAGATGTGGTATTTCCAAGGACTTGACCCTACCTAGACACCATACCTGAGAGGGCTCTGTGCCTTGTGAATGAGAGGATTATGAAATAAAACTGGAAAACAAAACAAAACAAATATCATTTGGGTTTCCAGTCACTTGAGAGAGTTTGGCACTAAAAGGGACAATGTTTCCATGTTGGATGGAGAGAGGTGTTAGGACTGGAGATTAGGTGGTGGGTGATGAAGAAATAAAGGCAGGGGGAGAGCAGATAAAGCAAGGTCACTGGAGGTCAGGAGTGGGTCAGTACTCCCTCATGGGGCTTTCAGTTGGTACCAATCTTCACATTACAAACCACTGCTCTGAGGGCTGTGGAAATTTTCTGGAATTAAGAGGACGTTCTTAATTTTAAAGTGAGAATAACCTATGTGAAAGGGTGGGACATAATGACCAACATAGGGCATTGACATTTTATATTAGTACCAATAGTAAGAGCACTAAGGATCCAAAGGAAGAAGGGATTTCTGGGAAGTCATTTAGAGGGGGATTAGAGAAGCCTTAATAAAAAACCAGAGACACCATTTAGGTAGTTGGAGGGAGAAACAAGGGGGGCAAGAAACTGTCCTAGGAGCTGAGATGTACCTTGATTCTGTGAGTGATTTGGGGCACCTTCAATATCCCACCTATCTTAACCATTGTGTTTACTTTTTTTTTTTTAAGAGTATTCTTCAACTTTCTAGAAGTCATTATGAGGGGCCCTGACTAACTGAGGAGACTCATACAGAAACCCTTGTCCCCATCACAGATACCTGGTTACCATGTTCCTTCAAGATGGCCATCCCTTGGGAGGATTACCCTTGGGCCTCAGAGAAGAAAGAAAACCAAAAGGCATAAACAATAAATTGAAAATTGAAGGTGAAAGTCAAGCCTAAAGATTCAGAGTAAGAGTTGTAGGTAGTATGAAGTTATATCCTTAAAGGGAATAAACTCTACCTGAGGTAGTAGGACATTAGTTAGTTAATGAATTTTGTCAGTGTGGTTATTTGTATAATTCATGTGAGTGCACATTTACAATCTGAGATGAGTTCCTTTACCTTGGTCTGCTTTTGGCTCTATCTTGGTATACAAGGCTGCTATAAAATGGAAGATGCAAACTAATTACAAGATTAGGAGAATTTTCAGATAGGTGCTTATCCTTGACCTGGCCCTACTAGAAAATGAGGATCACTTCAACATGCATTGGAGAATTAATATTCCTGGCAGGCTAATTCTACTTCTTTGCTCAATCCAGGAGAAAAGAGAATAAAATGAAAATAACAAAATAATAATAACAAAATAATTTTCTCTCAAGGCCATCATTGCACTTTGTCCAAGTCTAGCAAGCACCATGTGACAAGTAAGAGGTCAGGTATATGGCTTGACACCTGTTCCCAGGCAGCCTGCTTAGGTGCCCACACTGTCCTGCACTGGAAGTTTTTCTCCCTGAATGATCCAGGCCGGCTCTCAGTGCAACATGAACTCACTGATTCTTTGCCAACCTCTCAGTTCCCTTGAAGTGGCAGGTGCTTAAAAGCCTGCCTCCTGTTGCAAACCTCTGACTTCCAACAGCATCCCCTTCTTGGCTACACTTCTGAATCTGGAGTTTTAGCAACCAAATATCAGAGGCTGGCAGGTGGGTATTTTTGAGTTTTGACTTCATGTTTGGACCAAGATGTCATATTTGAAAGGAAAGGTGTTTCTTTGGTATTATTTTTTAAAAATAAAAATAGCATTACCAGCATCTCAACTCTGCCATTCCTGACTAAAGGTTAGCCCCAAACAGGCTTCTGGGGTTTCCATCAGGTTTATCAAAGATACTGGCAATATTAAGCTGTAATTTATGTTAATTTATTTCATATTCTGCCTTAAGATAGTTTAATCCATCCTTCCTCTCACCCTCTCCCCTCCCTTCCTTCCATACTTTCCTTCAATTCTTTCTCCTTCCCTCCCTCCCTTTCCTCACCCTCTCTTTTTCTTTTTTTACAATCCGCAGAAATCTCAGACGATGTTCTCCCGGAATCACCTAGCCTGAGGGGTGCGTCCTTATGAGGTCAAGGCTTTCAGAGGTATGTGTGGCCTATGACTTGGACCACCAGGTGAATATTGTTGAATGGGCCCTGACTCATTTCAGGTGGCCACTACATGGACAGTAGGTATTAGGAGGATCTTTTCTGTTCCAGCTGCTCCATGCACATAATTCCCCCCACCCCACTTTATACCCATTCAGCCTTTTATACCCATTGCCTGAAGGTCAGATGTAGAACCCCAGGGGCAGAGGGGAATTTTCCCTTCTATGCTCCCTTCCCTCCCCCAAGGAGGTCATTAAGAGCTAAAGGAGAACTGTGTCCTGGGAATAACCTTGGACTCTGAAAATCCTGGGTCAAGTAGTTTAAGAAGGGTGACTACTGATTTCTCTGGAAATCCTTTACCCTCAAGACTCAGGAGATGGGCTGAGTGAAATGCGTGTCTGCTAGTGAATGGAGCCTAGAGCTACAAGCTTCAAGCTTGGCCGGCCGGGTGATGGGTTGTTGCTAAAATGTTAAGGGAAACAGTTTAACATCAGTAAGGAGTTCACTTCCACACAGAGGAACATGTATAGACAAAAGATCTAAAGTAAACTGAGGCATTTATAGCTGCATGTGAGGTTATAGTTGATAGCTTCCTTCTTTGTGTTTTGTACTTCCCAACCCACAAAGAGCATTATGTAGGGAAACAATGTAGGGGTAGGAATTGTGCTTTTTCATTTCATTCTTGCGGTTAATGTCTTCTGCAGTGGACACCTGGCCTGGCACGTGGGTTGTGACTTACTAGGGAGACAATCTGGGGTCTCCTCTAGTGCTCCTTGGGCAACAGAAACAGTGGTGTCTTGGAGACCTGGAAATGGTCCCAAGATAATTCCCCGAAATGAAGTCCTTAGCTAGGGAGTCCTATGGACTTGTCATGATAATGAAGTTACGCTGCCAGCTTGCTAATTGCAATGACAGAATCATAAAGTGTTAGACCTAGAAGGATCTTGAAGAATCAATCATCTACTATGTGTTCTCATTTTTGTGGCAAAACCAGGATGAGAGTTTGATAGTAATGTTATCTTTTAGTAAGCATCCACTATGTGCCAGGAATGGTACTGGGGACTTTATGCGGATTAATCTTTAGTCATACTACTAAGGTAGGTATGTAATACCTCTATCTTGATTTTTATAGAGGAAGTTGAGGCATAGAGATTTAGAAGCTCTCTATGCCTCAACTTCCTCATCTATGAAGTAGCTTGTTTCAAATTATCCAACCAGAGTCCAAGGCAGGCTACCTGTTTGGCTCCAAAATGGGCTCTTGTACATAGTTCTGCCTTATTTTCAGCATGGGTTACCTGATTCCCAGTCTTAGAACTTTATCTCTCCTAGCCACTTAATTATTTTAAATTATTATTAATTTTTTAAAATAATACAAGTCTGTTTTTAACCTGTGTTAGCCGAACAGATCAACCCCCGAATTATAGTCCTCTTGTTGGGGTAGTCTGGTGCCATGAAGAAGCCCGCTTCCAAATTTATAGGCAAATGCAATATGAGAACAGGCCTTCAGCCTGAGCTCAGATACACTTTCACTTGCTCACCCACTGCCTTTCGTTTGTGAGTGTTCCCATGTATAGGCTGTGGGAATGCCCAGCCAGAGTGAGGGTGTGGTGACCAGGAGGTTTTCACCAGAGCCGGAGCTGTAGGAGGGGAGCTGGGAAGAGAGCCTCAAGGCTGTCACACCCTAAGGCCTCTGTTGGCGGTAGTTCAGGCTGTCTCCTCCTGACCCTTCTGCCTTCCCACTGTTGGAAGGTTGGGCTGACGTGGTCTTTGGTGAAGAGAGAACTGAGGGTTTTCTGAGGTAAAGGTTGAGGGGAGGTAGGGCAGCGAGGTATTTTCTCTGTCAGAGGAAAGTAAAGACTTAAATCATGAAGTGAATCAATGTAGAGTAAGTTCTCCATGTTTCAGCCATGCCAGAGGCATTCTGGTTAATCACATATTCTGAACTAGGGTGATGGTGTGTGCTATGCGTGGCTGAAAACCTTTCCAGGGATTATAACACAATAAAGTATGGGTAAAACCCAAACTACACTAAATATAATTAAAACTTTCTTTGATGATTCATAAGTCCTTTAGGATCCTGTAGTGCCTCAGGGTCACCATTATGTATATATCATCATCCTTGATGAGGCAGGCAGCTGAATAAAAATGTAAGATTTTACGTTACAGGCCTCATTCTCACTCTGCCTATCTGGGTGGTCTTGGGCAGTTCTTGACCTCTTGAGCTTCAGAATCCTATCCAAAATAGGGGTGGCAACATCACATCATAGGACTGTCGTAGTAGAAAACTATGTGCATGTTGTAATTATTATCATTACTGGTAAGCTACCAGGATATCAAAATGCTGGCTGATAGACAATTCTATTATATGTTTTTGTTTTTGTTATCCAACACGATTCACAGTAATTTAGTCTCCTTTTAAGGAAAACATGGTTTTCCCAGAAGCAGGTATTTCTGAGAAATGATTATTTAGTCAAGGGCTAGCAGGTGCATTTAAACTGTGTTTTTAGATGGCAAAAGTGGTACATGTTTTTGTGAAAAGAATTAGAATATTACAGAAGAACATATTAAAAAATAAAAGTCCACTCTGTCTTCATTGTCTCAATATTCCCTAGAAGGAAACTTAGTGTAGTTTAGTATATATGTACTTGTGTGTGTATATTAGATGTAAATTATACTATTCGTTATTGTCCTTATGTCCCTATGACTATGCTTCCCCCCCCCCACTTAACAGCATATCTTGGGGATCTTTTCATTGTTTTCATTACAGCTACATCTGCATGATCTTTCATAATATGGATGCTTCATCTTGTTTAACCATTGCTCTGTTGATAAACGTTAGTTATTTCTAGTTTCTTTTTCTTAAAAAAATTTTTTTTAATGTTTATTCATTTTTGAGAGATGGAGAGAGACAGAACATGAGTGGGGGAGGGGCAGAGAGATAGAGGGAGACACAGAATCCGAAGCAGGCTCCGGGCTCTGAGCTGTCAGCACAGAAGCTGATGAGGGGCTTGAACTCAGGAGCCGTGAGATCATGACGTGGGCCGAAGTTGGACACTTAATCGACTGAGTCACCCAGGCACCCCTGTAAATATTTTTTTTCTTAATCCATGGCTTATCTTTTCATTTCCTTTCTTAAGTGCTGATTTTTGAAGAACACAAGTATTTAATTTTGATGAGTCTAAGTTTTTAAATTTTTTCTATTATGGATGATGCCTTGGGTATCATATCTAAGAAATCTTTGCTCACCTCAAACTCACAAAGATTTTCTCTTACATTTTCTTCTAGAAGTTTTATAAAAACACGGTGATTTTATAAGTTATTTCAAAGACTAGATGAAACTAATGTTTTCTATTGGCTCTTTCTTGACTGAAATTAATGGGTCCATGGAGTTTAACCTACAGAGCAGGTCTTTGCTACTTTTTCACAGTAGTTTTTACAATTTGGTTACATTGTGTATCTACAGAATCAACTACTGTGGCCTTTATTACTGACTCCTTAAAATGTTTTCCCAAGAGAAAATGTAAGATCATATTCATTTAGCAGGATCAGGATAGGTTTCCTTTGAGGAAATTGTATTTATTTCCTATACCATGAATAGAATATTCTCTCTGTTACATCATTTAACAAATGTAGGGCAATATCTTTCAGTACCAAAGCAGTAAAGTCATTTCCTATTACTAGCTGTTTTGATATGGAATATTTCCACTTGCTTCTCTTTATTCTTTGGAACTCATTTTATTTCTCTGGGTAATGAAGGTATTATCTGTTAGCTCTTAACAAGGTTCTGTGTGTGTGTGTGTGTGTGTGTGTGTGCATGTGCGTGTTCAAGCACTATATTGCTCTTGATTATTAGGAAAACTTCAATCTCATTTCTTTCAAAGCTTCGTTGATCAGAGCACATATAGTTCTTCCCTTATTGGAAACTCTTAGAGCCAGATATATTTAAAAAAAAATCTAATGTTTATTTTTGAGAGACAGAGAGACAGAGCATGAGCAGGGGAGGGGCAGAGAGCGAGCGAGAGACACAGAATCCAAAGCAGGCTCCAGGCTCTGAGCTGTCAGCACAGAGCCTGATGTGGGGCTCGAACTCCCAAGCCGTGAGATCATGACTTGAGCCCAAGTGGATGCCCAACCAACTGAGCCACCCAGGTGCCCTGAGCCAGATATATTTTTAAGTGAATAGTTAAAAAAATTTTTTCTTAGAAGATAGTATACTGAATCTCCAGAATGAATATAATTTCTCTTGAGGGTCAAGATAACTACTATTACATAACATGGATATATTAATATTTTAAACATACTGAATATTACAATATGCAAAATAAAGACTATAAATAGCTTCTATTAGTTCACATCAGGTTTTCTACCACTTGACTTCAGGTCTGGTTATGTCTGGGGGCAAATGAATTATTTACAAAGTTTCCATTTTAGAGCTTTTTTGGATTTCAAAATTGAGAGAGTAAGGGCTGGTGGATTTGTATCGCCTGGGAGCACACTACGCGTCAGTGGCTTACTCCTTAGTAGTTGACCACTGCTGGTTCTGCACTTGGAGCCACGGTAAGTGGGTTCACATTCCAGGACACACGGACAGACTTTGGCAAGGCTTGGTGAGGCTTTCAGCCTGAGTTTTCTGAATGAACATTTTAAGGAGAAAGAATTTCCACTGTGTACCACGTTATGGTTGAGATGATTTTCTAGGGGGAGGTATTTTGTCATTCAAAATCAATATGTGCTAGAAAAAAAAAAACCTTCTCATCTCCCACTAGTTTCAGTGCATTAATTCCATCTGCCTCACGGCACAGCCTCTCAGATCTGTTATCTAGGGGGTCTGGAGTCCTGGCTTGGGGTGAAATTATATCCTATAAAATGGAATTGAGTCAAGCTGTGATATATTTGATCCTATTGAGAACTAGATTATATGGTCAATGGCAGCTCAGAAGCATGTTTTAATCACCAAGCGCTGTGGTGCTGACCTGACAGCACTTGTGGAAATCTCTGGCCCATGTCCCTGGGGAAAACGAGAGCTTCATTGTGCCCACAATTTTTTTCCTCATGAATAGGACATGTCATAGTGACTCATCAAATGGCACTTTATGAAATAATTGTAGGAGTAGTACCTGCCTGTCATGAAATATTTGTACAAGTAAAGGATAGACAAACGCTTCCATAAGCATACGGAGCTAAAAAACAAAGGAAAAGCCCCTTAATGCCACTGTCCCATTCCATCCCTTCTATCCTCCTCAAGGAGGAGGGGTGATACCAGTGATAGCAATTTGGTGTGTGTCACGCGAGACCTCTCCTTTGTCACCACGTGTGTACACACACAAACACACGTGGTCGTACCTATAAACAAATGGGTCATACTCTTCAGATTGTTTTTAGCAATTCCTCAGAGACATCTCTTGGACACCACTATCCTTTTGATGTCCGCAGAGCATTCAGTCCCCTAGTGAAAAACCTGTAGGTAATTTGGGGAGTGTTATAAACTATGCTTTAATAACCTTCCTTATTCATTTATTTTTGGGCATATATGTGTGTTTTTATGGACTAGATAGAAACAGGTTCATGGTTTTTGGTTTATCTCTAAGGTCTTACTCTCAACAATTGCTTTTAGTCAGCCTAAATGTCAGCATTGTCCTCCGTCCTTCTGTTTATCTAGAAAGCCATCTGGGGCACTGGTCATCTTTGCTGGACACATGGTGTCTCTTGCAGTGAGGATGGGGGGCATACAAAGAGGAGAGTTGTTTATGTTTACAGCCTTTGATACTTTTGATTTTGTCTGCCAGCTACTAACTGAGTGTTGTGTTCTTTTATTCCCATATATAGGACAGGTCAGATAAAGTAAGAACTTGCCTTCAGTTATGTACATTGTTACAAGCTTTTTGGAGAGCTCTTGACAATATCTACTGAAATTTAAAATGTTCATGCCTTTTGATCCTGCAATTCTGCTGCTACACCGTACTATAGAAATAACCTTATTTTGAGACCTGAAAGATTTTGTTCAGATATGAATCTCAGAAACTTACAGGAAACTTATTATTTAAATAGTTCCTTCAATGGAGTGAATGTTTGTGTCCCCCCCCCAAATTTGTATGTTGAAATGCTACCCCCTAATGTGATGGCATTAGAAGCTTTAAAAATCCTGTGATCTGACCCTATTTTCATAATTTTTACTAATACAAGTCAGTTGGTAGACATGCAGCCAAACTAAGAAACAGGTTGTCCTTCTGAACAGGAAAAAAATGGCTATTAACTTTTAAATGTAAATATGCAGTATTTTCCCATAGAATTGATGCTACTAAATATTATTTAAGACAGTGTAGTACTTGTTGAACACAGGCGTTACAGTGGAAACTACGGGTCCAGAGAGAAATGAGATAGAGCGCTTGTCCTCAAGGAAATTACCAGTAAGTAGATCATATTTTGGCTATTTTTTAAAAATCCAGTAATGCTGGGACAGAAACAGGGTCAAAGGATGAAATTCCATGGAGAAAGCTTTGGGCACAATTTATTATATTATATTATATTATATTATATTATATTATATTATTATTACTTTTTAAATATAACTTATTGTCAAGTTGGCTAACATACAGTGTGTACAGTGTGCTCTTGGTTTTGGGGGTAGATTCCCGTGATTCATATGCTTACCTACAACACTCAGGGCTCATCCCAACAAGTGGGCACAATTTATAGATCACCCAAATGGATCCAAACTCTGTCTGCCTTTGAGTAGAAGTGAGGCCTTACTAAGATTATGGACCAAATTGTGATGACCCTTGATGCCCCCTTCGATGACTGTAGAACCATACCTCCCCTTAATGTCTCTTCCAGTTTCCAGAGTAGGAACAAGTTCATGCATGTTTTCCTCGTCTGGTAACCTGTCACGTCACTTGTCTCTGGCCCAGCTGCAGGTACCTATGATAACATGCTTCATTGGCAAAGGGTTCTTCTGCTGAGATTCTAGGGTTCCACAGAGGCACAGAGTCTGTCGCAGTGTCTGGGGAGGAACTGTGTTCTCCCAAGCCCTCTAAGCACTTTGTTCCCTCGACCCCACAGGTGCTCTGCTTGTGCCTCGAGTGTTCCAATGAGTGACTTTCATGAGAAATGTTCTTCAAATTCCCACTCTAAAATCTCCCTCATCATGTGGATCTAAACCAGTGCTTGTGTGTGTGTGTGTGGGGGGGGGGGTGGTTGGGAGGGAGGTGGGATGGAGTAATGGACTGAAATTGAACTGACTTTTCATGTTCCTGCCAGTATTTCCCCATTTTTCCTCTCCAGTCCCTGGTAGTTACTACTACTCTCTCCTTTAGAGAAACACACATTGTCCACACACATTCCTTAGGCAAAGATGCACCCAAGGATGTAACAAGCCCACCAGCTCCCCCAAACTACCTGACCCTGACACGGACCATGTCTTGTTTGACTTTGTATCCCTAGTGTCAGCCTACTGCTTGCCACAAAAGTGGACCTTTAATCCTTGTGGAATTAATGAATCCATGTTGTTAAAGGGGGTAGATTTAAGTATAATCTATGGATATCGAACAGAGGTTTCCCCAACTTCATGGTCATGCCCATGGGAGATGTTAGCATATGTTTGTTAACTTAATGAACAAATTGGTATCTTTCATGGTCCAGATTTAATGATCTCATGATTTGTGCTGCCCTGTTTTCTATATTCTTACCCTGTCACCATTGTGACCAAAGAGATATATTTCTAAACCGTTTGGCCAGGATTAAAGGTATATATTTTCTGTATCTGTAAAATGATTTAAAAGGATTAATAGTAAGCATTTATTAAGAAAAACATGTGCAATTCAAATGCAGAACAACTGTTCTAGGCACTGGGGACTTACCCATATTATGGAAAGCAGCAGGCCCAAAGGAATGAAAGGAAACAGGGAACCTGGGTTGGGGGTGGGGGAGGAAAGGAGGGAAGAAATAGAGAGAGGGTGGGAGGCAAGGCAAATGATGACCACAGATTCATATCAGAACTCCTGGTTATCTAGATTCCAAGTTCTAATACTGGCACCGAGGTGAGCATGTTCACTTTTATTTTTAAAATGGAGTTTTTGAGGAATAAGTAATAGATTCACATGGTTTGACAATTAGAAAGTCTCAAAGTAAAAAAAAAAAAAAATCCACTCATTTTTTTCTAGTCACTTGGCTCTTGGATAGACATCTTATCTCTCCCAATGCAAATGTAGCTCAGATTGAAGTCAAAGAGGAGATAAAGAGAAACTTACAAAATTTTTTAGTCCCTTAGGCAACGTCAGAGCTGACAGACTTGTTTAGGAAGAATTTGTGATCTTGGTCTCATTAGTTTTATGTTCTAACATACGGAGCTTATTAGCCTGGACAGGAGCCCTTGATTGTTCACAAACCAGCAAAACCTCAGAAGTCTTGCCCTTTGTTTTAAAAATATTTCAGGGGTGTCTGAGTGGCTCAGTCAGTTGAGTGTATGACTTTGGCTCAGATCATGATCTCGCTGTTTGTGAGTTTGAGCCCTGCATCTGACTCTGCTGTCAGCTTCAGATCATCTGTCTGCCTCTCTCTCTGCCCCTCCCCATCTCGCTCTGTCTGTCTCCCTCTCTCTCTCAAAAAAAAAAAATTATATATATATAAAATATATATTTATATAAAATAAATATTTGTATAAAATAAATACCATTTATATAAAATAAAAAATACATATACATCTATATAAACATTAAAAAAACCCAAAATATTTCAGTAACATTTGAATCTGGTGTTGGGTTGCGAGGAGGCTGTGACCATGCTAGGGACTTCCCCGTGATAGTCCAGAAGCAGAGCAGAGCCAAAGGCTAAGAGGGAGAGGGGAGGCTCAAATGCCAGAAGACCAAACATAAGCAGTCTGTGCACAGGGCCCCAGGCAGGTAAGTGGACAAGTGTGCAGGGCCAGAAGGTCAGAGGTAAAGGGTCAGAGGTCAGTGAGGAAAATACACCTCCAACATTTAACTTAACCAGTGAAAGAGCTAAGAGAGCTTAAGTCACTGCTAACCCAGCAGCAGAGCTGGGTGTTTTGGTGTGACCAAAAAAATCTTTCAAGCTTCAATAAACATTTTAGCGAACTTTATGTAGTAATGTAGAAAAATGATCAGTTTAAAGGATTGCCACTAATTAGAAGGATTGACAGAAAAGTGACAGTCATGATTTTCTTCTAGTGAATACTTTGTTTTCCTCTTTCTGTGTGACATATTTTATTTTATTATTTAAGAAACAATTTTTTTAAGTTTATTTCTTTTGAGGGAGAGAGCAAGCAAGGGAGGGGCAGAGAGAGAAGGAGACGGAGACTTCCAAGGAGGCTCCACACTGTCAGTGCAGAGCCGGATGTGGGGCCCAATCTTTTGAACGGGTGAGATCGTGACCTGAGCTGAAATCGAGTCAGATGCTCAACCGACTGTGCCACCAGGCACCCCCATGTGACATAATTTAGTAATTGTTGTTTGCCCTGCCTTATTTTCCGAAATACAAATTTATTTAGATATATAGCAATAGCCTGATTACATTTTAACTTTCAGTTAAATGTTTAAAATTTTACAGTGCAATTCAATTTTAAAAACCCCTGTTTTTGCCGTCACGTAGCTTACAGGATGATCCTGTACCTTCTCTTCCTGGCACTTACTGCATCTGTGAGTAGCTAATGTTTGGTTTCATTTGTATTTCCCTCACTTGTCTTGTAAGCATCTTCAGGACAGAGCCATATCGGTGTTGCTCATTCAGAAACAATTTCTAGCACCTTGCACGATGTCTGGCACACAATATGCATGTAGTGTTTGCCAAATGATGAAGAGAAAGAGATCAGCTGCGGTGAAGTGGTTAAACCAATGAGGAACCCCTCATTAGAGGAGGTCCTGGTGTTACTGGCATACAGAACAGAGGCTGTTGACCCTGGTGGGAAGGCGGTCAGGGGAAACTTCTGAGAGGGCTGATGTCTGACTGAACCTTCGCCAGGTGGGGAAAAGCATGCCAGCGTGCAAAGGGAAGAATGGGAATATTGGGAATGCCACTCCTTTGACACTGGCTACAAGAGTGAGGCTCTGTGGTGAGAGGGGAGAGACAGCGGATGCAGTGAGCCACACTGTGGTGTAAAGGGACCCGTGTGTCAAGGAGCCTGGCATTCGCTGAGAGATGGTGGGGAGCCTGGAGGGCGCGGTGGCCACGGGAAGGTCAGACTGAGGAGAGGGAGAGACTTTAGGGAGGCTGCTTAGAAGACCAGAGCCATACCAGACACCCTTTTTAACTTCTTCTAAGTCTCTCCCTGTCACCTCCTCACCTCTCACCGACGCTTCTCAGAGGAGCGCTCTGTCCCCACAATCTCTTTCCTCCATCCATTCCCTCCTTCACCTGCTGCAAGGGGCTTCCCCTCCTCCCATTCCAGACCTGTAGCCCCTCTCTCCCCATGCCCCCTCCCCTTACACTGCTGTCACCACACTCACCAGTGACCTCCTTATCCAGCTTTGGTCTCAATCTTTGTTTTGTGGGACTTCTTGACCACCATATTCCCCTTAAAGTATCTTTGCTTTTTTAAAGCTTATTTATTTATTTTGAAAGAGAGAGAGAGACAGAGAGACAGAGAGACAGAGATAGACAGAGACAGAGAGAGCCAACGGGAGGAGCAGAGAGAGAGGGAGAGAGAGAGAGAATCCCAGGCAGGCTCCACACTGCGAACACAGAGCTCGATGTGGGGCTTGATCTCACAAACCGTGAGATCATGACCTGGGCCGAAGTCAAGAGTTACATGCTTAACCGACTGAGCCCCCAGGTGCCCCCAAGTATCTTTTGAATCATACTTCATTTATGATCCAAACCCAGAAAGCATAAAAAGGAGTGAGTAGGGTCTTTCCCATCCTTGTCTCTCATTTCTCCACCGGCAGCCACTGCTCTTAGTTTCTTATGTATCTTTCCAGACATTCTTTATGCATATTTCAGCAAATCCAAATTTATTTGTATTTAGTGACAAATAGGAATGTGGGTTCTTATTTTTTCCCCTTCCTCACACAAAGAGTAGACTATTACACATCCTCTTCATCTCTGTGCTTTTTTCATTTAACAAACGAAAACAATACACATGCATGGATGCTGGGCATCTGATGCTTACCTTGTTCCAACTACTCATTACTTCCCCAACTTGCTTCTCCTACAGTCTTTCATACACTTGGTGTTGGTGGCGGTAGGGAGGGGTTAGGGCCATTTGCCGAGTCACTGAAGCCAGAAACCTGAGAGTCCTCTCTGACCACTCCTTCAGTGTCATCTAGAATATCCACAGGCCCATCATTTCCTTTTCTTCATTCCTACCACCACTGCCTGGATTGAAGAACTTTGTCCTTCAGGAACCCTTTGCCAAGATACTCATTATGATTCACCCAGTTGTTCATTCCCATAGCATTCTGTATATACCCACAACACTGAACATGTCATGATGACAGATTTGTCTGTTCTCTCACTAGACTGTGGGCCCTTGAGGGCAGAGATGTATTTATCTCACATTTTACCCATAGAGACATAACGGATGCTAAATGAAAATATGAAAGAATAGATGTCCAGAAAAAAGTTCACTTGGTAAACTGTTTAGTGACTCTTTGTATGTTTTGGAGCAGTGAGGGAGACGGATGTATCTCAGAGGATCCCCGGTTTTGGGGCTGGATGCAATGAACAGAGATCCAGGTTCCAGGCAGAAGAACAGGTTTTCATTCTTCAGACCTGGTAATTTGTGGGTTATACATTCTGTAGTTACATATATGATTTGGTGGGTCATATACTTGTGTATGTATCAGTCACAGCTTAGAATAGTCTAGAGAAGTAAGTTCAGAGAGTTATAAACACAGAGTGGCTGAAGTCAGCGTGTGATGAGATCACCTAAAGGTAATCTATAGTAAGAAGATGGATAAAGAGAGAATCCCGGAAGGCACGATCATTACTTGGTGAGTGAGAAAGGGAAAAAGAACAAGCGGTAAGTGAAAGATAAAAGGTAGGAGTGTTGTCGTGGAATCCCAAGGAGGAAAGGGTTTCAAGCAGATGGTGTAGGGGCTGACAGTGTCACTTGCTGCCAAAATGTTCAGCCAGATGAGGACAGAGAAGTAACCATTGAATGTGACAACTCTGAGCTCTTTGGTGATGATAGCAAGGCCAATTTTAGTGCAGGGGGGTGACTCTCAGGGTGAGAAAAGGAAGGCCAGGGATTGGGAGGACGCTTTCTTGTAGGGAGAAGAGGTGCATGTATGTAGAGTAAATGTAGGGTTTTATTTTTAAGCTTTTTTTAAAATTATAGGCAGAATATATATTTATTACTGAATATTGGAGCAGTATGGGAGGTTAATAAAAAGCCAAAAAGATCTATAATCCTACCACTCTAAACACTGCTGCTCTTTAAAACAATTTTTTGGGAGGGCATGTGGGTGGCTCAGTAGGTGAAGCGTCCGACTTCGGCTCAGGTCATGATCTCACAGCTTGTGAGTTCCAGCCTTGTGTCGGGCTCTGTGCTGACAGCTCAGAGCCTGGAGCCTGCTTCGGATTCTGTGCCCTGCTCTCTCTCTGCCCTTCCCCTGCTCACACTCTGTCTCTCTCTTTCTCTCTGTCTCAAAAATAAATAAACATTAAAAAAATTTTTAGAAATATTTTTTAAGTTTATCCATTTTAAGAGAGAGACAGAGGGTGGGGCAGAGAGGGAGAGGGGGAGAGAGAGAATCCCAAGCGGCTGTGCACTATCAGTGTGGACCCCGATGCGGGACTCCTTGGGGGGGCTCCGTGTGGGGTTCGAACCCACCCATGAACCATGGGCTCATGATCTGAGTCAAAATCAAGAGTTGGAGACTCAGCTGAGTGGGCCACCCAGGCACCCCAACACTGATGCTTTTTTTAACCATTTCCTTCCAGTCTTTTCCATGCATTTTAACCAAGCTGGGAAGAGGCCAAATTAGTGATTACAGGTTCTGTTTTGCACATACAGAGGACTGGCTTTAGCATCTGTCCTTGCATTAATTACCAGGGTGGATTTGGCAAGTCTAATTGGCTAGACCGTTTTCCTCCCTCACTGCACCCTGGGTATTTCTCCATATGGAGTTATTTAATTAGACAGAGATAAAACTTCTCATTCATTCATTCAACAAATATTTGTTAGCTGTCTACCATGTGCACTGCGTTAGTTGCTGAGGGATGGAGCAGTGAAGCAGACAGACACTTATCTCATGATGCTTGAATAGTGTCTCTTGCAGAGGACCTCTACTTCACCCTGTGGCATACCCCTATTGCACTCACCTGCTAGATCTTACAGACAGGCTTTCGATTTCTTTTGTATAACTTTTCCACTTGATATTTCCTCTAACATTAAAAAGTCTTTGGAGAGCTTCCTCTTAATGTTAAATATTTAGCTTTTCTTTTCATATTTCTCCTTATAATGACACCTCCAGAAGTGTATTTGAAGTTAAGCTTGGTCCATAATTTGTACTATTTTTCAAGAATTAATTTTTGGAAGAGGAATTTGTCGAGTCAGAAGACCTGAACTTTTTATGGTATTTAGATACTTATTGTGAGATTGCTTTCCAGAGAGGTTTCCACGAATTTAAACTTTAAAAAAAATTTTTTTTTATGTTTATTCATTTTTCAGAGACAAACAGAGAGAGACAGAGTGTGAGTGGGGGAGGCACAGAGAGAGGAGGAGACACAGAATCTGAAGCAGGCTCCAGGTTCTGAGCTCCCAACACAGATCCTGTTGCCAGGCTCCAACTCATGAACCGCAAGAATTATGACCTGAGTTGGGTGGGACGCTCAACCGACTGAATCACCCAGGCGCCCCTCCACTAATTCAAACTCTTAACAGTGGAAGACAAAGTTACCTTTTTCACCTGAGAGAGGGTTCATTTGTTGATATGCTAAGTTGACTCAGCCAGTATAAAGGGAAAAGTTGAAGATAAAGAAGATGGAACAAGTTTCCTGAGAAGTAGTGTTGATGAGATCTGGAGAAGGTGCTAGAAGGTACTCTTGAAGAAGAAAGCTCTCCTGTTGAGACAGGAGTTAAGAAGGGTGTTTGTATATGTGTTGTACAAAGAGTGCTACAAAGACTGTTTGTATATGTGTTGAGAAATGGGGAGCTGAGGGAGTTTCTATTTGATGGACTCCATTTTCTTTGTACGGTAGGAGGCAAGTGCATCTGTACAGAAAGGAGTAGGGATAAGAAGAATTAGGCTGATAGCTGTGGAGAATGAAGATGACTTGGAAGGGCTCTGTAGAAAATGGGACACCCCTAAAAGGTGCAGTTGCCCAGATTATGTTGCATTTTGTTTATAATTGTAAGTGAAGGCTTGATGCTAGGACTCTGTTTACAGGGTATAGTGAAATTGAGAATTGGTGATTATTTGATTAATTTGATGAATGTTCCAAATTAGGAATACCAGGTCAGGGTATGTTTCCGACCTAAATTATACAACGCAGTTGTCTGCGATGATCAAATTAACCAGCTGATTGCCAAATCTCTATTTCTCTCTGTCCCCTGTGGACATAGCCTAAAGGACTAATAAGTGAACTGGACTCTGCCCCAATCTATTTTGGGATAATTGATGTCTTTGTACTTGCATCCCAGCAGCTTGGTATTAAACACTGAAGCTTTGTGGAGAATGTCAGTAGGCGATTTACTACCTCAAAAAGCAGCCTTTCTCTTAAAAAGCTTATCAATCAGAACTTTGGAGGGAATTTTCCAAGCTCCTTAAGGAAAATCATATTTTACTGCTATGGAAAAATATCTGATTCCATGTGTTTTGCTTCATAAAATGAATTTGTTTCAGATTCTGAATGCTTATTTGTGATTTTTATTTCTGCCTTCGTGAATCACTTCAAACCAATTTCAGTTTTACATTTAAGTGGTTTTTGTTCTTAAAAATATTTATATTCACCGAAAGTTGCATTTTTTTTTTCACTCACTGAAAAGTATCAGTGATTTTAACCTCTTGATAAGGAAAATCAATTGCGGTGAAGAAACATTTCATTTCTTACTGTTTAAATATTTCTTTCCTAAATTGGTGGTTGATGTAATGCAGGTTATGAAATGCATGGAGCCGGTTACTAAGGTAATTTGGGCTCTGAAATCCATTTTGTGAAATAGCAATGTAATCTGAATATTTTAGGAATTGACCTCAGTGTTCAAATTTCCTTTGTATGTCCTTAAACGATGCTGCGACGAGTCATTCACTTATGCATGAAAACAAAAGTAACTGTAGTTGCTCCAACTTGGACTCTTCCCTCAGAGGCTCAGCCCACCTCCCCTTCTCCCGTGTATTCATCACCCCACAGGGCTGTTGTGGTGCGAGGTGCTGGACGAATAGGCCTGGTGTAACGTTTCCCTCCTCTCAAAGATCTCCCAACCTGTTGAGGTTTGCTAGCAGACCAAACTTGAACAAAGAATAATTCTGTTTCAGTGTGAATATTGGGCTGATTAAAATGTGGCCATTTATGCTGAGAACAGCTTTTGGCATTAGAGATTTGTCATGTGCTCTTACCAATTGTAAAATGGATAAGTAAGCAAAAGTTCAAGATGGTAGAATCGTATCCTTTTGCATCTGGATTTTTCTCTGTTCCTGGTCTAGGTCTCAGGATTGACAAGAATGACAAGTTGGGCTTGGCCTACTTATTTCTACAGTAGCTTGAAGGAAATGTGTGTAACTGAAGATACCTGGGAACACCTAGGCTTCCTCAGTTTTGACCTCCCACCTAGAGGGGGGAAGCCTCCAGGTCTGAGGAGCCCAGAACCCACTTCTTCATTTGTTTTGTTTTTTGAGAAAGTAGTAGAAGTGTATAGTTTTTATAGAAAATCCATGATTTCTTTTTCTTTCTTTCTTTTTTTTTTAAATTTATTTATTTATTTTGAGAGAAAGAGAGCATGCAGGGGAGGGGCAGAGAGAGACAGAGAGAGAATTCCAAGCAAGTTCCACACTGTCAGCACAGAGCCTGATGTGGGGCTCGAACTCATGAGCTGAGAGATCATGACCTGAGCCGAAACCAAGAGCTGGACACTTAACCAACTGAGCCACCCAGGCTCTCTGGAAATCTATGATTTCTAAATATTGGTATCTCATATATACATGTTGGCCTGTTGTACCTGGGCCAGTTCAGCCTCAGGGTATTGGTCTGTGACCTCTGAGTAAATGGTTTCCAAGCTCTCATTTTCTAGGTAAAAAGCCAGACTTCACTAGTCTCCTTAGAGGTCAATGCTTATGAAACACAAGGTGGAACATGCTCCTTTTCATTACTTAATCTGCTCAGCCTTTTTATGTTTTGAAGAATAAGAAGGGACCCGTACTTAAATAAAAAGGAAGGCAAGACTAAAATGCATTACACTGTTTTATTTCAATTTTTTGGTTAAATTAAACTGAAAGAAAGCGTTTACTACATAGTCCATGGCATTATTTTTCAATGAACATATATTGTGATTTTTTAAATTTATTATTATTTTTTTAATATAATTTATTGTCAAGTTAGCTAATATACAGTGTATACCGTGTGCTCTTGGTTTCGGGAATAGATTCTTATGATTCATTGCTTAACTACACACCCAGTGCTTGCCCCAACAAGTGCCTTCCTCAATGTCCATCACCCATTTTCCCCTGCCCCCCATAAACCCTCAGTTTGTTCTCTGTATTTAAGAGTCTCTGATGGGTTTGCCTCCTTCTCTGTTTGAAACTATTTTTTTTCCCCTTCTCTTGCCCCATGGTCTCCTGTTTCTCAAGTTTCTCAAGTTCCACATATGAGTAAAAACATATGATATCTGTCTTTTCCTGACTGACTAATTTCACTTAACATAATACCCTTCAGTTCCATCCACATTGTTGCAAATGGCAGGATTTCATTCTTTCTTACTGCCAAGTAGTATTCCATTGCATATTTAAACCACATCTTCTTTAGCCATTCATCAGTTGATGGACATTTGGGCTCTTTCCATGATTTGGCTATTGTTGAAATCACTGCTATAAACATTGGGGTACAAGTGCCCCTATGAATCAGCATTCCTGTGTCCTTTGGATAAATTCCTAGTAGTGCTATTGCTGGGTTGTAAGGTAGTTCTATTTTTAATTTTTTGAGGAACCTCCACACTGTTTTCCAGAGCAGCTGCACCAGTTTGCATTCTCACCAACAGTGAAAAAGGGTTCCCATTTCTCCACATCCTCACCAACATCTGTTGTTTCTTAACTTGTTAATTTTAGCCACTCTGATTGGTGTGAGGTGATATCTCATTGTAGTTTTGATTTGTATTTCCCTGATGATGAGTGATGTGGAGCATCTTTTCATGTGTCTGTTGGCCATCTGGATGTCTTCTTTGGAAAAGTGCCTATTCATGTCTTCTGCCCATTTCTTCACTGGATTATTTGTTTTTTGGGTGTTGAGTTTGGTAAGTTCTTTATAGATTTTGGATTCTAACCCTTTTTCTGATATGTCACTTGCAAATATCTTTTCCCATTCTGTTGGTTGCCTTTTAGTTTTGTTGATTGTTTCCTTTGCAGTGCAGAAGATTTTTATCTTAATGAGGTCCCAATGGTTCATTTTTGCTTTTATTCCCTTGCCTTCAGAGACATGCCGAGTAAGAAGTTGCTGCAGCTGAGGTCAAAGAGGTTGTTGTCTGTTTTCTCCTCTAGGGTTTTGATGGTTTCCTGTCTCACATTTAGGTTTTTCATTCATTTTGAGTTTATTTTTGTGTATGGTGTAAGAAAGTGGTCCAGTTTCATTCTTCTGTATGTTGCTGTCCAGTTTTCCTAGTACCATTGGCTAAAGAGACTGTCTTTTTTTCCACTGGATACTCTTTCCTGCTTGGTCAAACATTAGTTGGCCATACATTTGTGGGTCCAATTCTGGGTTCTCTGTTCTATTCCATTGGTCTATGTGTCTGATTTTGTGCCAATACTGTCTTGATGGGTATAGCTTTGTAGTAGAGGCTAACCTCCAAGATTGTGATGCTTCCCACTTTAGTTTTCTTTTTCAACATTACTTTGGCTATTTGGGGTCTTTCGTGGTTCCATATAAATTTTAAGATTGTTTGTTCTGGCTTTCAGAATAATGCCAGTGCAATTTTGATTGGGATTGCATTGACTGTGTAGATTGCTTTGGGTAGTATTGAAATTTTAACAATATTTTTTCTCCCAATCCATGAGCATGGAATATTTTTCCATTTCTTTGTACCTTCTTCAATTTCTTCCATAAGTTTTCTTTAGTTCTCAGCATACAGATCTTTTACATCTTTGCTTAGGTTTATTCCTAGGTGTTTTATGGCTCTCAGCGCAATTGTAAATGGGATTGATTTCTTGATTTCTCTCTCTCTTTTTTTTTTTTTGCTTTATTATTGGTGTATAGAAATGCAACTGATTTCTGTACATTGATTTTGTATCCTGCGACTTTGCTGAATATCTGTATCAGTTCTAGCAGCTTTTTGGTGGTATCTTTTGGGTTTCCTATGTGGAGTATCATGTCATCTGCAAAAACTGAAAGTTTGACTTCTTCTTTGCCAATTTGGATGCCTTTGATTTCAATATATTGTGATTTTTATTTGCTACTTTGCCTGTTGTTTTAGTTAAAAAGAAAGGAAATAACTTATTTTGGGTAGTATCTATTTAAGGAATAGTTAACTAAGTAATGGTGAAACTTTACAAAGTGGGGCCTTCATTTATCCTGGGAGGTATAACACTTGCCATAGGAGGGAACGGCTCTGTCATTTAGGTGTTGAGTAGAACGACCCTAACAGTAGGATCAAATCATGCTGGAATGGACTTTAATGTCACTGTCCTCTCTGAACCATTCAGTTCCATAACTGATCCTGTTAAGATCATAGCCTGTATTTGCTTCAGGTGGTGAATACCTTAGAATGCTTGTTTCTCTATGTTTGTGAAGTCGTATAAAGCAGTTGAAGTTCATGCAACAAACTTCCACTTATATTAGAATGATGCAAGATTAGATGTGCTGGTGAATGAAATCTGCTTTACTGACTTTATTTATGACATAAACATTTATTGAGAACCTACTATTGTATTGAGATTCAAGATCACCAAAATAGCTGATAGTTGTGCAATTTATAGCACATATATGATAATTAAAATTATATTTTCTCTCCTCTGCTCTCTTGCTGATAGCAAACTATGTGTCTCAGGTGCATGATTTGGGAATAAGAGAGATAGGAAAAGCGCTTTGTGGGAAGCTCTTCTTTCCTTGTCTAAGCCTGCTGAAGTGTCTTAAATAGTCTTCCACTGCCAGTTGGAGACTCATTTATAGGCTTGCAAGGGTGTCCTGAGAAAGTCTTCATGACAGGTTTGAGGAGCATCACTGCAAGGTGTCAGATGAGCTCATTCTGGGTGCAGAAATTTATATAACATTAATATCAGTGAAAAGAAAACCAGTGAATACATTATTATCATTAAGGTTAAAAAATCTAAATGTTTTGTTAATTGAATTCAGAGTATATGCCTTGAGTGCTATGTGCTTTTTGATTTTCCAGTTAGCACTTCAGTGGTGAATACAGAAGACAAAATTAGTATAGATCAAGTAACATGGAAAAGAAAAGAGACAGCACTAGATACAGAAGCAGACAACAGGAGGAGAAAACTCAGGCCTTGGCAAAAGCCACATTACCGAACAGTAAGTCTTGCCCATGACACTCTGTGTTACAATAGTGAACTCTTACATGGCATGTAATAGATTCCAGGCAGTTCTACAACTTTATATTTGTCATGGGTGGATGCATAAAGAAAGGTACACAGGTAGATAGATAGATGAGAATTTAAGTTAGTTTTACAAGGGTTTTTTTCATTTTTTCCCAGTAAAGTCCATTTAGAGATGAGTAAAGACCTCACTCAGGTGTCATTGAGAAGAGAAATCTCAGTTCTCAAGCATCTGTGGACATTCAGTCACTAAGCATGTGCCTAGAAGGAGTTAACCAGTTAACCATCTTTCAGGATTGAACTGCCAAATTTCACCTGATTCAAATCCATTGGCCATTAAAACTGTTCAGAAATGATTAATCTTTGCTCTACCGTAAAACACATGAATGTCTTGCATTGTGAAGAGCTGTCAATATGAATGGAAATCATCATAGTGCTGTACTATAACAAATAGTCATTTGAGTTTTTAGACATTTGATATCAGGGAAATGGTTTTTCAGCGTCCATAATTGGTTATGCAAGATGTGTGTGTATGTGTATGTGTGTCTCTGTATATGTACGTGTATACATTAACATGTATACCCATGTATATGCCCATGTGTGCATGTTTACATGTAGCTGATGACTTGACCAAAGAGATAAAGATGAGAAAACTGTTGTAGGGTCTTAAAATCAATCAAAACTTACTGTTGCCTTGTAGACAGAGCACTGACAAGAAAGCTGGAATTTCTTATGCCTAAGGTACCTAAAACAGGAAGAGGGAGGCAGCCTACATGTGAGGATCAAAAGGTTCTAGGTGGGGTGGAAGGAGAATGCAGAGACCCAAAGCTAAGCAAGGTGTGACACATTAGGTATAACAGTGAGTGATGAGGGGAGAGTAGCAGGGCTTGCCAAAGGCTGTGAAAGGTGGGAGAATGACATTGGGCAAAGAGGGAAATAGAGGCGATTGACCAGCATGACCTTCTCGTACATGAGATTTGTTTTGTGTTCCTGGCTCTTTTCTCATTGTTTTCTTGGTCCTGTTAGGGCTTGACTTGGTAGATACTGGCCCAGGTGATTCTGAGAACTCTGATGTACATATTTTAAAATGAAACATTATGAGGGAGATAACTTTATTAAGTGGACATTAACTACACATTGAATTGGGTTTTTGGACCATATTTTGATGTGTAGTCCCCTTTTCCCTCTTTTCCTCTTTGTGCTCACAGGAGATTACACAGTTACAGACTGTATTTTTTTTTAAAAAGAGCTTTAAATAAATTCTTCCAGATGCTAAAGCCTCGATGCTTCAAAAAAAAAATACAAGTATACCAGGAAAATTCATACATTAATTCATTGGTTCAATAAATATTTTCTTAGACTTTGCGCTAAGCCCGAGGGACATGGCTGTGAAGAAGTCAAGGAGCCTGTCCTCCTAGGGTTTACAATCCGGTGGGGGAAGGGTGAACTTTCTATTTCTATTCTTTCCCAGGTCCTATCACACACACACTATTTGAATCAGTCTTGCCTGTTTCAGAATCACACATCCAGTATGGGAAATTCAGAAATTCATTTGGGAGTAGCAGTATTAGAATTTGAATTTGTCTCTGCATCCAGCCAATCATAGAATTCCCAAATGTAGTGTCTCTTTTTGACAATGGGATAGGCTTTCAGGACCAGATGTCAGTGTTGATAAGCCTATAGGCAGTGACTCAAGGCAGTGTCCTTCATATTTATGGGGGAACATAAATGTTACTTTTCCCCCATCTTTAACGCACTCAACTGAATGAGGGGATACTTTAATAGCTAAAACAAAATTGTTTCCATACTTACCTCAGCTCTCATAAAAAGTTTGGGTCATTTTTATCAAACAACTATATTTCTTAATAATGTAAGCGAAGTATAGAAAATTTAGTTTTGAAGCAGGATAAGAAAGAAATATAATGCAGTTTTTGAAATCAAAGGAGATTTTCTTGTTTCTGTCTCTCGACCACAGCTCTCAACCCAAGTGTCTTAAAGGAACACATGATCAGCTTTGTATGAATTAGTGAAGGAACATTTCCATCTCCACTTAGTTCAAAATCTACATGTAATTATTAACAATGATTTATAATTCTAAAGAAAATTTTTCTGATAGTTCAAGGTACTTTTAAAAGACAGGCAACTTTCCAAAACCTGGGGAACCCCTTACTAGAAAGGATTATAGTTTAAGAGACCAACCTGCCTTACCCTAGTTGATCCATGTTTTCTCTTTATGTCCATGCCCGATTTTTAAGGCACAATAGATCTTCAAGTTCTCTAAACATAGCATACATTTATGATGATTCCTTCATCATAATTTGGGCCATATGACCCTTCTGCACCCATTGAGCTAATAGTTAACTGATCATTTGGCTTAAGAATTTCATTTAAAATAGTTCTGGGGTGCCCGAGTGGCTCTGGTTAAGTGTTAAGTGTTCGACTCTCGGTTTTGGCTCAGGTCATGAGCCCACAGTTTTGTGAGTTGTAGCCCCACATTGGGCTGCGCACTGACAGTGTGGAGCCTGCTTGACATTCTCTCTCTCTCTCTCTCTCTCTCTCTCTCCCTCTCCCTCTCTCTGCCCCTTCCCCACTCTCTTTGTCTCTGTCTCTCTCAAAATAAATAAACAAACTTAAAAAATTTTAAAATAGTTCTGAAGATAAAAAGGAATAGAAGGAGATGTTACTTGGCTCTTTTTGTCAGATATCCTCCATTTATTTTAGAAGTGCTTTTTCAAGGAATGGCACCAGGAGTGTGGACACGAAAATGTATACAAGCATTGCCTGGTGGAACACTGAGGGGTTGAGGGAGGCAGGCTCTGACTCTGTGTCCTGCTTCTGCTACAACCTGGTCAGGCAGCCTTGGGCATACTTAACATCCCTCTTTCCTAGCAACTCATTTTGTTTGTCTTGACAATGTAGGCTTATGAAATGGGGTCCATCTATGGCTGTTAGTGTTTCAAGGATTGGGTTTTGGGTGATAGGTGTCTGTAAATCCCCATAAATAGCATGCATAATTCTGTTTTTGGACATTATTTTTTTCCCACTGGGTCCATAACTTTATTCAGAGTCTCCAAAGGCTCTGAGATCCTTAAAAGAACATTTAGAGGATCACTCAAATCTTTTCAGTAGGAACATTCTATGGCCATTGGCTGTCTGTGTTCATGTGTGTGCACATTTTCTTCTAGACTATAAAAATGTGTTTGGCCTATTTGAAGGAAAGATTCTGATGAGGATATGGCTTAGAAATCCTTCTAGAAGGCCAAAAGCTCTGATGCTGAGACATGGCTGGAAATCCCCGTTCCATCATACATAGCATATATAGGTATATATATACACGTGTATAAGTATATAAATATATATACACGTGTATATACTCATATATGTAAAAGTACTATATATATTGCATTAAAGGCAGCTCCAAGTTTTCCAAAGTGGTTGCTTAGAATGTCAGTGTCAGACCTGACAAAGCTTTAACAACTTCAGCCTCAGTATTAAGCCAATATGTATTTAAAAATCTTTCCTAATAACAATTTGTTTTAGATATGTCTCTTATAAGTAGCATATAGCTGTTTTTCCCCCCAACTTGACAACCTCTGTGTTTTAACTGATTAATTTAATTACATTTATAACTTATTTAATTATATTTATTTATTTAATTACATTAAATGCATTTATTTAATTGCATTTATTTAAATTTATTTTTATTACTTGTATATCCTGTTTACTATGCTTTGTATGCTTTTTTCTAATTTCTTATTTCTTGCCCTCCTTTGAGTCGACTACATTTTTAAAATTCTTCTTACCTGGGTTAAAAGTTTTAGAATCTATTTCTAGACTTTTAGTCACTACTCCTAAAATTTTAACACCCAATTTATATGCTTTTAGTTTACCTTTGGCATTCTACTTCTTCCATTTGTATTTCTTTTCATTTCAGTAGTTCTTTCAGATTTCTTTAGCATTTTTTTAGTGATGATTTTTGCATATTATGACCTCTTTAATCCTTATTTGTCTTTCACTTTTGAACGACAGTTTTGTTGGTTATAGAATTCTAGGTTGACAGAATTTTCTTTCAACACTTTGAAGATACTATTCAATGATTTTCTTTTGCTACTGATGAGCAGTCCATATAGTGCTAAGTAGCTAAGATGTCTATTTTCCCTGATTGCTTTTGATATTTGATCTTTTTCTTTGACACTCTACAGTTGTACTCTGAAATGTTCTGGGTGCAAATTTGATTACGTGTATATTGATATTGATATTGATTTATTTTTAATTAATTTACTTAGTTTTAAGTAGACTCCATGCCCAAGATGGAGCTTGAACTCACGACCCCCATATTAAGAGTTGCATGCTCTACTGATTAAGCCAGTCAGATGCCCCTATGTATTTATATTTTCAGTAAAGTGCTATGCTGTATTAACTGTCTTGACATCTCCCCCAAACAATAAGTATTGATACAGAATATCTTTCCATGTCTATAAATATTTCACTACTCTGTCAATTTCAATTATTGCATTTCTGGGGCCCGTGGGTGACTTGGTCGGCTAAGCATCCGACTTTGACTCAGATCATGATCTCACAGTTCATGAGTTTGAGCCCCACATCAGGCTTTGCACTGTCAGTGCAGAACCTGTTTGGGATTCTCTTTCTTTGCTCCTTCCCCACTTGTGCTCTCTCTCTCTCTCTCTCAGAATAAAGAAATAAACTTAGAAAAAAGTTAAATTATTGCATTTCTGTATAGTTTGAGATTAAAGTATTTAATCTCATTTTTTATTTGCATGAAATCATACATACACATATGCTAGAAAAAGAGGTCATAATGTCTATGTAAGTATTGGACACTGCTGATGTGCTGAGTAGCTTACCCATTCACTGAAGCCACTCAGGCTGTGTTAAGGACTGCAGACTGTATGCATCTCCTCCCAACTCTACATTCAGTAATATCACTTTGGTCACAGTGGGAATATTTACACTATGAAAATCGACTAATGCTGCAAATCAGGGATTTTTTTTCTGGAGAATTTTTTCTTTTTTTTAAGTTTATTTATTTTGAGAGCAAGAGAGAGAGAGAGCACATGCATGAGTGGGGGAGGGGTAGAGAGAGAGAAAGAGAGAGAGAGAGAGAGAGAGAGAGAGGGAGAATCCCAATCAGGCTCTGCACTGTCAGTACACAGCCCAACATGGGACTTGATCCCATGAACTGTAGGATCATTACCTGAGCCAAAACCAAGAGTCAGAGGCTTAACAGACTGAGCCACCCAGGTGCCCCCTGGCACATTAGTTCTTAAACTTTCACCAACACACCACTAGTTATCTTCCTTCTAGTAGAAACTTGTTACCTTTTGCCAGCATCGATCATACCCATCTTCTGTAAGCTCAGCCTTGCTGAGATCCAGAAACACTCATGACTTCTGCAAGAAGTCTGTTGGTAGTCTCAAAGTCTATTAACTAGTGGGCCTTAAAATCATTCATTCATCTGTTAGTACATTTGTTTAATGAATATTTTTGAAGGCCTAATATGGACCAAGGAGCACGGTGGGCAGGAAGAACACAGATGACCAAGAACAGGACATCTAACAAGTCAAAAGTCAGTTTTAATCGCCAGTGTACCTTCTCTCTACCACTTGGCATGATCATTCATTGGGCTGTATTGCTAAGGCCTAATGTGCCTCAGCCTAATCTTCCTGCATTATGACATCCATGTCAACTAAATGGGGGGGAAGATGTGGCCAGAAGTATGGCATGGGTTGGTTGCTTTTGTTTATAGGCATGAACTTCTCTTAGCAAATACTGCTCTAGCCTTCCAGAATAAAGAGTAGCAGAACCCACTGTTTATCCATAAGCTCTTATAACCTCATCAGGCATCTCTAAGTAAACAATTTTAATTAAGTTTTCATCTATAGAATTATACATTTTGAAATAAATTTTAGAGGTTTGGGAATTGATTCATACTTACCATAATACCAAGAAGAGTACTTGAAAATTTAAATTCTTGAGACATCAAGTACTCTTTCAAAGTTATATTTTGATGAGTTCAGGATAAAATAATAAAAAACAGATGAATGAAGTTATTCTGGAGTTCACATGGGCTTAAAAATTAAGCTAGATATATTGACAAAATATGTTTTGGCTTTTGCCAACTTTCCAGATTTTTTAAGAAGTTTGAAACATTTTGTTGAGCTGAAAATGTGACTGAAACTACTAATGGACTATTTAACCAGCAATAGTGTCTGTTAAAACAATATTGAATTTTTAATTGAATTGATTACTCCACTTTTATGAAGATATGATAAAGTTAGTATCTTAGTTTACTAAATTAAAAACAAAAGGAATTATATGTTTCATAGATTAATTATAGGTGTCTCATAATTAATGTGTTAGTAACATGAAAACATCAAAACTAAGATCCAAGTTTAGTTATTTATGAGGCCTTGTAAGCTCTTCAAAATATTAAGCCGTTAGGTAAATGATTGCATAAATTAAGAAAACATGAAAATTCCAAGATGTATGTTACAATATTTCCTAAACATCCATAAACCTGTGAAGCAAATCTATCTTTCACATTTAAAGTGGTTTGAGACAAAAACACGAAAAATCTTGTTCAAAAATCTTGAAGAAGTCATTCAAAATATTAGGAGAGGGGTCAGAAGAGAAAAATGTGATTGCCCAGAGTCTTTCAGTGAGCTCAAATGGTAAGGAGTCATGGAAGAACGGCCAAATAAATGAGGATTAATGCAAAAGGGGCACAGTTTTGTTTAGAGGCTAAAAGAAGGGTTAGTTTTAAAATGCATTAAGCCTCGTGAAACACCGAAGACCTCAAAAAGGACATTGAAAGCAAGAAGAAAAAGATGTCTAGTTTGAGAATGACAGACTACCGGTGACCCTTGAACAGCATGGGTTTGAACTGCATGGCCCACTTATACACAGATTGTTTTATAGTACAGTACTATAAATATATTTTATCTTCCTCATGGTTTTCTTACTAACATGTCTTCTCTAGCTTATGTTATTGTAAGAATACAGTATATAATACGCATAACATACAAAATATGTGTTAATCGACTCTTTATGTTATTGGTAAGGTTTCTGGCTGACAGTAGCCTATTAGTAGTTAAGGGAGTCAAATGTTATATGTGGATTTTTGACTGTGGGGGGGGGAGGGGTTGGGAGATGGTGTTGGCCTCCCTAACCCTTACATTGTTAAAAGTTCAACTGTCATATTAATAGAAGGTGGAAAGAAGACAGATAAAATAAATGCCTTTCTTCCTTATTAAAGAATATAGTATTCAGATTCAAAAATGTAGGGTAAATATTCTAGACAGAACACATGACTTAGGAGAGGATAAAAAGTTTAAACAAGTCCATGCCTTTAAGTAGATTTGTGCCTCAATTTTTGAGTGATAATATGCAGGATGATCACTAGGTCTACAGATGTGACTACCAATCCATTCTGACAGAACTTAAGGAGATGTTGCCAGGAGTGGGGCCAGGAGACAAGAAATGAGCACATGCTGTTGCTGTTAACAAAAGGAGAAACTGTTGAGCTACGAAATTATAATGCTGATCCTGGGCAAGAATTGAAAACAAATTAGAAATCTAATGATTTCTTTTTTTTTTAAATTTTTTTTAACGTTTTATTTATTTTTGAGACAGAGAGAGACAGAGCATGAACGGGGGAGGGGCAGAGAGAGAGGGAGACACAGAATCGGAAGGAGGCTCCAGGCTCTGAGCCATCAGCCCAGAGCCCGATGCGGGGCTCGAACTCACGGACCGCGAGATGGTGACCTGAGCTGAGGTCGGACGCTTAACCGACTGCGCCACCCAGGCGCCCTGAAATCTAATGATTTCTAAGCACCTAATGGAAAAGCTGAGTTATTAGTTGTCAGAACCAAATACATTGACAAGCTGTTACCTTATTCTCTGCAAGATGATACAGTCTGTCATTAAAAACCTGGATGGCAGAAAAGTTGGTTGGATTAACAGCATGTCTCTGTGATTATGGAGAGAGATTCTTTAGAAGATGAAAGGGTCTTAACCTTGATCCTGTTCTGTTCAGTGTCTATTAATGAATTAAATGAGGGCATATATAATATTCATCACATTTGCAGAGAAGTCCAGATTGGGAGGGAAACAGATGACAAGTGTAAAAAGATAACCAATTCCTGGAACTATAGGTTTAAATTAACATGATGAAAATTAACAAAGAGTACTATAAAGTTATGGGTTTAGGTTAAAAAAAGAAATAATCAAAGCCTAAAGTAGGGGTTGGGAGTTGGGCATGGCAACAGTTTGTGTGAAATGTGGATGGACCATCTCAGTCACTCTGTTTCTTTATGAAAAGTCAAGTCACCCCGTGTTACAATGGTCAGAAAGAACATTTTGATTAGAGTGTTCACTTTGGGGGAGGAAAGTAGTAAAGATGGGGATGATTCTTGTAGTTAACTAAAACTGGTGGCTGGTTGAATGAATGGTCGGACCTACATCCAACAGGCCAACTTACCTGTGAAAGCGTGGAACAGGCAAAGGATTTTGAACAAGTAATGTTCTGGAACAATTCCTGAACTAGACTGTTGGGTGCCTCTGTGTTTTTGAAGAAGTCCCATAACTTCTGTTAGCCTCAGTTTCCTTGGATGAAAAGTGAAGATAAAAATACCTGCTTTGAAGAGTTGCCATGAGGATTATTGACGTGTAAGAGACCTCTCTCAGGGTCTGCCAGGTGTGTGCTTGGGAAATAGTAGCTATTAGTATAATAATGACCATTTCACTAGTTCTGGGCCATAGAATCATGTGTGGACTTCACAGATTAGGATGCCCTCATAGTTCACTGGTCCCCAGGAATAGGGAACATATAAACAAGATTAAGAAGAGTATGAGGACACCATCTTTATGAAGACTGCACTCAGGATCAGATTTTTAAATTTTGATGAAAGTGGTCTCTATTGGAAGCAAATGTTATTTGATACATATATCGTAAAGGAAGAAGACACCCAAACTCTGAGGTTTAAGGCTGCAGATGATGGAGACTGATTTGAGACTAGGTGCTAATGCTAATAGAGATTTAACTGCTAAGGATTTTTAAAGGACCATTAATGTTTTTATTAGTGTTCTGTTACAAAGCTCTACGGTTTTTGAGGGGTCTGCCTAACCTTATTTCCCGCATAAAGTCTGTTATTTTTCTTTTTTTCTTTTTAAAAAAAAAAATTAAATTTTTTTCTTTTTTTTTTTGAGAGACAGAGAGACAGCACAAGAAGGGGAGGATCAGAGAGAGAGAGGGAGACACAGAATCTGAAGCAGGCTCCAGGCTCTGAGCTGTCAGCACAGAGCCCGATGCGGTGCTCAAACTCACAAATGGTGAGTTCATGACCTGAGCCGAAGTTGGACGCTTAACTGACTGAGCCACCCAGACGCCCCAAGTCCATTATTTTTCACGTGCAATTTTGCAGAAAACAAGGTTTTCTTCAATTACACATATATTGTACTATAAGAGAAATGCTGTAGATGGAACGTAGGAATGTAAGTGAAACCTGATATTTACTTGATACCTTACACAGAAAGTAGTGAGAGAGAACCTTGGTTTAAACCTTTGAGTAGCTGGGTTCTAATCTGAGTTCTTCTCCCCTTGGCTGTGTGTCATGGGCTGACTTGTGTATCCTGAAATTATAGTACTATCCCCAGTACCTCAGAATGTGACTGAATTTGGAGATAAGGCCTTTAAAGAGATATTTAAAGTTAAATTAGGTCGTTAGGGTGGTCCCCAATCCAATGTGACTTATGTCTTTAGAAGAAGAGATTAGCACACCTACAGGCTCAGAGGGAGGACCACGTGGAGACACAGGGGAGGAAGGCGATCTAGAAGCCAAGGAGAGAGGCCTCAAGAAACCAACCCCTCCAGCAACTTGATCTCAGACTTTAGCTTCCAGAGCTGTGAAAAAATACATTTGTGTTGTTTAGCCAACCAGCCCATGGTACTTTGTGATGGTGGCCCTAACAAACTAATGTACTGTGTAACTCTGTAAATTTAACCTCTTCGAATTTCATTTCCTCATCTTTAAAATGTAGATTATGACATAAAAATTGGTGGCATTTTTTTTTATTTTTAAAGGTTTATTTATTTATTTTGAAAGGGAGAGAGAACATGAGCAGGGAAGGGGCAGAGAGATAGGGAGAGAGGGAAAATCCCAAGCAGACTCCACACTGCCAGTGCAGAGCCCTACTCAGGGCTCAAATTCATAAAATCATGAGATCATGACCTGAGCTGAAATCAGGAGTCAGACGTTTAGCCGACTGAGTCACCCAGGCGCCCCTAAAATGGGTGGTACTTTAAAATAAACAAATAACCTATTTCATATGGGGGGAGGGAGGGGAGATGAGCAAAAAATAGTACTGAATCATGGTGGCTTTTATATTTTATTTCCCTAAATGTCTGAGAGGGAAAATATATGTATATCTTGACTTGAAAAGACCAAAAATGCTGTGTTAAAACTAACTAAATAAGTGAATGATAATTATTTATAGGAAAAATTCCCAGTAGTGTGATGCCATCAATTAGAGAGTACTCCAAGGGAATTTCAATTATAATTTGATTCCCTCGCCCCCCCCCCCAAATTTCAATTTGCATAAATCAGCTCTTCAGAAACACACCTATTGCATAAATCAGGACACACCCGCACTTGTTAAATACTCGAGGTTTGATTTATTCAAAGATTTCAAATGCTAAGAGCGGTCTAGGCCTGCCATTATTGTGATGCATGCATCGGCTGCAGTTGATAATCAGAGCTGTGTTGGGCATTCCACTTTGCACCTCCTAGGGCACCAATTTTCAGCGACTGTTAGAACCCAATAGAAAAATCTCACCTAAGATTCATCTGTGAGCTAAATTACAGGGAAGCCATTATCATTCATTTTACATGCACTATTGTTCTGGGGTGTCAGCAGAGCACCTCTAGATCAGAGGGAAGAATTTTGCTAGCTTTGAGACTCCTGAGAGTTGAAATGGTCAACCGAGGTATTTCTTTGTTCTTCTGATCAAAAAATCTTCTTAATTGAACCAAAAGGGTAAATTGAATCCCCACTAGATGCCTCGCCCTGGATGCCTGAGTTCTGGAGTGGGGATGGAGGAGTAGATATTTAAAATCTGGTTGGAAGAGACCAAACAAATACCAAACAATTAGAAATCAATGAAATGTGAAGTTATATGGAATTAAGTGAAAAGGGATTTCAGAGAAGGGCAAGAACGGTGTAAACTTGAGGAAGTGGATGAGGCTGAGGGAGGAGGAAGAATTTGGATATGGAAATTTGAAGTAGAGGATACAATGGAGGTTATTTTGGGGTGGGTGCAATTTGAGGGGAAGGTTGTAAGCATGTGTTGCGTGTATGTGATCAGGCGCTGCTTTCTGCAGGGAGTGGTGAGGGAGCATGAGCAAAGGCATGTAAGTGAGGAACCTAGATTCCGTGCATAATGAACAAAGAAAAATCTGGCTGTGAGAAAAAGATGTGCAGTTCCATCCCATTTATTGCCAGGATTAAGAATGTGTTCTTTCTAAATCCTGAGAATAACCTACAATATTAAGCATTACCAGCCTCATTTTGCAGATAAAGGAACTGAGTCTTAGAGAAATTAAGTGACTTGCCTTCAGTCACATGTATTAAATGCACAGCCTCCAAAGTCTCCCAGAGGTTGTCTAGGCATAGTGGAGCGTATGTAGGTCCGAGTGGGAATCACAAATGAATGGATGCTGCTGGTCCCCACGGTAGCATCCACTTTGCCAGCTGCATCCCTCAGCTGCATTCATTCCCCGGGAGGATACAGCCCTCGAGACCTTGGCTAATGACCATTATGCATGGGGTACAAAAGGCCGGCCCCTTTGTTCAAGCTGGAAACCACTTTGTGATGTGCTTTGTGCTTCAGAGCTTTTTCATGGGCTCCGACTGAAGCTCATCTGAAGCTGAGATCACATTCTTGCGTTCTTCTCCTCCCTCCTCTCCATACACTCTGTATTTCATCCTTTACTCCCTTTCTGCTGAGAGCACTCCCCTGATATATCAAACCTTACTAAGACACAATCATTCAGCAGATAGGTCTCAAATAGTGTTTGGGATGCACAGTGTTATCACTGCTGCAAGTGCTAACACTATGTTTTGCGACCATCACCTGTCCGGCAGCCTGTGCCGAGCAAGCAGTGGGAGTGGTGATGGTGACCTCCACCTTCAGCCAGCATGTGTATGTTAAGCACTGCACCTGCATCTTTGCACCTAAAGCTTACGACTAACCCTCCAAGTTAGGTTCTATGATAATGCCTGTATTCATATATATTCATAGATGAGGAAAATCTGGTCCACAGAGTATATGTATGTATGTATGTATGTTACCTGCTTTTGATCACACAGCTTGGAAGTTGCACGGTCAGGATTCTAACACACTTGTGTTTAAAGTCAAAGTTATTTCCAAAAACTAGTTTGTGCACACTGGCACGTGTACCTTACTAAATGTGTAATTGACTGAAATGCTTAGGAACCATGGCTCAGCACAGACAGAAACAAGTAGTTCCACTCCGTGTTGAAGGGAGCACCAAGTTATAATGGTGGGTCCAATCTAATCCCTGAAATGTGTCACTATAAATACAAAACGATTTGAAGTCTACAGAGCATAACAGAAGATGGTAAAGTGGGCAGAGGGGTATGAAGTAGTCAGGAGATACAGTGACCACATAACTGATTGTTCAAATTGGAACACTATTGAGGATGGTAGGAGAGGCCATTAGTAATCACACGAGGACAACAAGTGTAAGCCAAGACTGTAGAAAATGAGGATGTATGATCACCGCAGTAATAAGAGGCAACAGGGAGCTATAGTAGGTTCTTGAGCAGGGGCGTGAAAGAATTCTTCTGTCACTGGTATGCAACATGATGAAGACGAAGCCTTGGAGGTGAGAGAACAGCAGATAGTAGATTGTTCTAGCGCTACAGTGTGTGATGTGTCTGGGTTTCTGTCCTGGCTTCTTGTTTTTTCTCTAGTTCATTGTTATGAAAATAGTCATCCTTTCTGGACCTCAGCATGCTTGGCAGAAGCTATCAGCCAAGTGTCTCCAGGTGATCAGAACTCTGTCCAGGTACTTCTGACCATTGGCTCTAACCAGTGGACTCTGCCTTAGAACCAAAATATCCTGGCTCTGTTCCCTGGAACATTGCATCCCCATGGGGTGTCCCAGGCCCTGCAGGGCCTTGTAATTGTCCCCACGGACACTTTTGCATGAACATGAAGGGGAGGATGTGTGAGGATGCACACCTGCCATGAGACACTCAGGGTTTCTGCCTGGACAGATTTGTCCTAAAGGTCATTTCCCTCTGGGCTAAAGCAAGAAAGTAAATGGAAAAGGTTTGTATGAAAGGTCTAGGGTTTTTGGCTTTATGTTCCTCAGAGTTTACAGCAATCCTGGGTTAAATGATGGGGCCTCCTACCCTCATGTAGGGCCTTATTGCTGTCTTTTCACCTGGGGTTTTAAATCCATTGTGTTACCTTTACAGAGTTAAGATTAAGGTCAATAGTTCTAATCATGTGGGTTTCAGAGGGGGAAAATGAATAGAGGACCTGTTATTATTGATGGAGAACTCCTTTGTAAAAAGGTAGACTATGGACTTGCAGCATTAAAGAGAGAGAGAGAGAGAAAGAATGTATCTCCAGCAAATCTCCAGGGTCTGAAGAGATCCAAGGAAAAAAAATTAAACATGTAGCCTGTGTCATTTGGAATTGAAACACAGGGTTTTTCATGAAGCAGCATTCTGTGCCCTGGACCTTGGGAAAATACTGTCTCTTGGTCTGCTTTCAAGGAGAATAAAAGAAACAAGGAAACTGAGGAATAAATGAAGCAAATTTAGGGAAGAGCCCTTGAGGTGTGAACGTGGGAGTTTGCCTCTGAATGCAAGTTGATGGTCCAGGTATAAAGAACTTGAGCTTGCGAGATGGGCGTAGAGTGTATTCGTGTGATTTACAACGTAGTGAAATGCACCCAAAGCTTGGAATCCTACAGATGAGGGCTCAAATCCTATAAATATCATTTAATGATCTTGGGACTTTGGATAAGATCCCTAACCTCTAAGCTCTATATTCTGTAGCTACAAACTGTCAGGGGAAAACAGCGCCCCCCAGGTCATCAGGCCATGTAAATGAAGTGCTGTTTGTCACGTCTGGAGTGTGGAGCCTGGTGCTCAGTGAAGGGCAGCTTTTGCTCAAACAAGGTACTCATGGGCTGATTTCTGCCTCCTCTATGCTCCTGTACTACTCTGCACAGCCCACTCTTTTTTGTTTTTTAATTTTTTAATGTTTATTTATTTTTGAGAGAGAGAGAGACAGGGAACGGGAGAGGGGCAGAGAGAGATAGAGAGAGACACAGAATCCAAAGCAGGCTCCAGGCTCTGAGCTGTCAGCATAGAGGTGGACATGGGGCTCGAACTTACAAACCGTGGGATCGTGACCTGGGCCAAAGTCAGGCATTTAACTGACTGAGCCACCCAGTTGCCCCTGCACAACCCACTGTTAGGGCACGTATCATCCCATCTTATACTAGTTGTCTTGTGCCTCCTCCATCATATCACTTGTTTCTCCTTATATTCCAGAGCCTGGCATACAGGTGCTCAGAATATATTACATACATATATATATATAAATATATATGTATATTAATAATATATATTATAAATAATAATATATGTATATTAATATATACATATGTACATATATAATACTTATATATGCATATGTATATACATATAAAATATATATACATATATGTTTTAATAATAGCTTCAAGGCAATATTCTCTTTAAATCTTGAATCAATAAAGTTTTCGTTCCTTTTTTAAAGAAGAGGCTATCTAAAAGTATAATTGCATTTACACGTGTTTTTTTGTTCTTTTTTTTTTTTTTAAGATGTACACTTCCAACGCCATTTCCCCATAAAAAACAGGAGAAACTCACAGAGCTCCTTTTCATCTGGGGTCCCTGTGAGGATTAAATGACTCAGGGTCTGTGAAGGGCTCGGCACAGGCCTAGTTCTGAGCAGGTGCTCAGTAAGCACTTGTGGTCATTTATGTTCAACTAGCTGTGTATTTGCTATTATAGAGAATAGCATTTGAGGTCGCTTGATTTGTAATTTTTGTTTTTTAGAAGGTACGTTTATGTTAAGAAACCTAATAACATGCTCACTACTGATTATTTGGAAAATATAGGCAATACTGATTCCTCAGCTTACTGAAGGGCTTCTTTTTTGAGGCTCTCGTGGAGTGAGTTTGGTGAACAACACTCATCTTAGAAGACATGAGAGAATCGGAGGCCAGAACTGGGATCCCCAGACAGACCTGTAGACGTAGAAGCCCTCTGGCTCAGGGCCTTGGTCTGGGCTTGGAGCACATTTTCTGCTGGGGTTCCTGAATGGCTTTGGAGAACATTATCAGTGAGGGGCCCAGCCACATGATGTCTTTCAATCCAGTCTGTGTTTCCAAAGCTGTCTCAATGGAACCCGAGTGTTGCTCTGGAACCTCTGGCACGGGCCTGATTGTCCTGCCACTGCTAGAGTCCGCATCTGCACTCAGACTGCCTGGGTTGCCATCCGGCTGTCTGCTGCCTGACCCCTGGTTCGGGCGAGGTTAGTCGAATGTTGATTTGTAAAAGGCTGTAGGGTCAATTAGGCTATGCCCACATTTATGACCACTCTGTTGTCTCATCAGCTGTTTTAAACACATTCTCTCATTTTAAACCACTCAACCAAATGGAGACCCTGCCCTCTCTCCCACTCATCAAACTGACCCTTTAGTAGCGGAACCAGTGACTGCATAGGAAATGTCCCATTTGGCTGTGTGGCTGCAACAAACCCTCACTGTCTTCTCATTCTTTCCACAAGTGAAGAGCATTACCAAGGATAAAACAACAATTACATTCTCTCAATTCAATCTCAGAAGGAGCTTCCAGGGGTGCCCGGGTGGCTCAGTCGGTTGAGCACCCAACTTTAGCTCAAGTCATGATCTCATGGTTCATGGGTTTGAACCCCGCATCCGGCTCTGTGCTGACAGCTCAGAGCCTGGAGCCTGCTTTGGATTCTGTGTCTCCTTCTCTCTCTGCCCCTCCCCTGCTTTCACTCACTCTCTCTCTCTCTCTCTCTCTCTCTCTAAAACAAATAAACATTAAAAAAATTTTTAGAAGGAGCTTCCAGATTGGCCCTTCCCATCCATCCTTATTGTCTAGCCTTCTTGAAGGCCTATAAATGTGCTCATGCCACCTTACAAAGTACTGGCCATCTTGTCCCAGCTCACACTTCCCGTCTCACTTCCTGGAAGGAGATGTGACCAGTATCCAGCTGCCCCAGGCTTTTTGCTGCCCAGGAGTTTATCACAGTTGTCCGTAAGTCATGTCTTTCAAATGTTGTTCTCTTTGCCTAGAATATTCTTCCATTTTGGAAAAATCTTGCTCATCCTTCGTTGCCAAACTTGAAAGTCATAGCCACGGCACTCTTTGTTGACTCTGGAAAAACAAAGAATTATCCACTCCTTCTCAATGCTCTCAGAGTTCTCTGTTTTGTCTCTGTTAGGGCCCTTATGATGTATTTACACGTGTGCCTCCTCTCACTGAACTGTGGGATTGAGAATGGCAGAGATAGCTCAGATTCAGAAGGCCATCCCTAGAACCCAACACCTATTAGGTGCGGTGTTGGAGGAACAGCTACTGACTGGATAGAAGGTTCTTTTGCTCATATAAAATGGGCTTTACACTGCTGTACTTTGTGATTTAATGTAAAATGATAAACTTTAAAGAGGAAAAACTTTCCTGACCTGTTGCAACGTACAGCAAGAGATTTTATTGCTTATTTCTGTTCTCATCTGCCATATGGCTTTCCATTCACAAACTGCTCTAGTGAGAATTACTTTTGCAGGTAATTTTCTAATGATTGTCTTGGGATAAACAAATTTATCAGACTTGTTTGGCTAATGTATTCAAGGAGGTTCACAGGGGAAAAGATTAATCATCTAAGAAGCAAGCCGGTGTCTGTCATTAAGCGGAAGAGTCCAGAGATGATCAGAGCTGAGCGGGTGGTTGCTATGACTGCAGATACTTTTCTCTCCCTTTGTGAGGTCAACGGCAGCTCCCAAGCTGATTGGCTAAAATTAGATTATCCTGCTGACCAACCATGGGGAGTTAATTTCATCAGAAAGAGTGAAATGGTGGGAAATCCTGCCGTGATGCTACAAAGGAATTTTTTTTTCGAAACCCACAGAGTCCAAGTTTGCTTCTATTATAATTAATATGTTCTTTGTAATAAAATAATTTAAGGAAAGCAGACAACAGCAGTTGCCTATTATTTTGTATATCCATATAAGCTTTAATCTGGTTTGTCCTCAAACCAACTCTAAAAGCTAAAGTAACCTATTTTTTCCTGTATTACCTCCATAACCGAAGACAGTCATCATGTGTGTATTTATATGATTGGAGATAAGCTAATTGCGGAAAACAAAAAAGGAGCTGGCACAGTTAAAGGTATTTTCTTACAGGGCTCTTGCCCTAGGGAAATAGCATCACAAAAAACTTTAAGCAGAAATACCTACCTTTGGATGGAGAGCATCATTCAAATCATTGAAGGGAATCCTACCCTCCAAAGGGTTCCCTCCTAGAAGTCCTATATGGCCTATCCTCCAGCTTTCCACTGGGTACGTCTTTTTTTCTAGGAATTAATTACCATTGGCCTAGATTATTTATTTCTGTGCAGGAAAGATACAGAATGAATCTTAGAAACAAGACTAACTTCAGGTTCTGCTGAGCTGTAAAACTAAGTGAATGTGAAATACAAATCAAGGAAAACCACCCCAGCATTTATTTGTTTCTTTAGCTCCTGTGTGACTATGGAAATAAAATATGATTAAGGAAGAAATGGAAAAAGAACTAATGTTGAAATTATGGGCAATATGCATGCTTGTATCTGTGTGATTGTCAAATCAACATATTTTAAAAATCAAATTAGCTTGTGGCACATTAGGTTCTGGGCCAAAGGGTCCATAAGGAGGGACCCAAAATGCCATATTCCTAAGAGCCACGTTGTGGGGAGTCGGGGATCATTATGTACATATAAAATGTAATGAAGAACTCTAGGCAGCATAAAAACACTGCCAAGCAATAGCTTCAAGCAGGAAGCACTATAGGAATTTCTAGGAAGGAGAGGACAATAGCACCATGGCTGAAGTCATCCAGATCCAGGCATTTCTCCCAGGGAGAGAGGAGAAAGATAAATAGATCCCCATCCTGATGTGTGTACTATTAGCACGTCACTGAGGATTTAGAAAACAAAGACAGAGCACCACAGTTCCATCACCCTTATAGTAATCGTTACAGTAAGCTTATCTGTTCGCTGCTTATGTTGTCAGCCACAGCACTCATTTACCTCCCTACAGCACTCCTAAGGCGTCAGCTATTTTGTTGTTGTTATTAAATTTATCATCACATTATAGTTAATATGAGGAAATCGGTCAACAGAGATGAACCCACGTAACTTTACACAATTTACAATCTGGGAAGCCAGGATTGGGAAGCCAAGTTTCTCTTGTTAGCATTTTTCTGCTTGTGTCTCTGAATGTTTGACATAGGTATTCATCACAATGTGTGTGTTTTGTTACTTTTTCCACTTGTCATTATATAAATTTAATAATCATTTTTGGTAACTGCATATGATTTCGTTGAGTGGCTGTACCACCATTACTGTGCATTTCATGATGGCTGAACTTTTCATATTTTCAGATTTGAAAAACATTTTCTATATAAAACTCTTTTATTTGTCCAATATTTAGGCTATTAAGGTTAATTAATTCCTAGGAACGAAAGAGTATGAAGGCTTTTCAAAAAACTATGTTGTCAAATTCTCTTGTCAAGAATATAAGGATGCTCTCGGTTGACCACATCCCTGCCAGCACTGGGAAGAATCATTAATAAACAAAACCAAAGATGTAAATTGATAAGCAATAATGAACTTCCTGTTTTAATATGCTTTTCCTGACCATTGATTAATTCATTTATCTTGGAATATATCAGTGGGCAAAATAGGTAAGCGATCATATGTCTGTTTACTAATTCCACTCAAGTATTTTTATTGGTCATACCACTCTGGCAGCATGTGGAAGGAAGACCAGTTAGAGGGGGGAAAGAGTTGAGGAAGGGAGGCTGGTTCCCATTCTATCTTAATAGGATGAATAAGCTAAATGTTCAACTGAGTAATTTAAAAGTGACAATTGGTGCATAGAAAATATAGTGTCACAAGTTCCACGAGTTATTTAGATATTTAGTTCTAGTGGAATTTCCTTATGAGGAAGATATTATCCAAGTCCCCAACCCAGGCAGTTACATTTGATAAAATCTTTGTAGGTAGAAGTGAGAGATTTTCAAAGCTCATCTTTACACTCATTTCTTTTCCAAACTCTTAAGACTGAGGCTGTTGGGTTGTCATGTTGAGTAGCTTCAAACTGAGGTAGCATGTCAAGCAGGAGTGATGTGGTTCTGGTGAGAGATGTTGAAATCTGAGTTTTGTAGCATAAGAATAAAATTGATGCAGCTCTGTCTCATGGCTCCCTCCCCGGGAGGGAGGGACTTACATTTCTGGCTACAGTGCAAGCATCATACAGCCAGATGGTTTGTTAGAGTGTGGCTGTCACACAATGAGGGGCTACTTGAAAGCAGTCAGATGGTAACACAATCGATTATTGTCATCTTAGAGAGTAGACAGTATGAAACCAATCATATTCTGTTTCTAGACAAAAATAGCTCAGAAGATGTTTTTATTCTGAGATCATGCATGCTGGATACACACACACACACACACACACACACACATATTTAGCTCAGTGCCTGGTACAAAGTAAATGCTCAGTAAATATTCACCACTTTTGCGATTTACATTATGATTGTTTTATTTTTAAATTGCTGAAGTGAGATTTCCCCCTCATACTCTAAAAGCACCTAGAAATGAAAGGAAAAAAGGAAGAGCACTGTGGAAGATCATGAAAGACCATGAATCAGCAGGCAGGATGAAGGGGGGGGGGAGCTATTTTTAGGATGGGGTTGCTGCTGGAAAGCTCAGAGGAAGGAGCAAGAAGAATAAAGAGGCTGATGAGGAGGGCAGAGGGGAGATCAACGGTTAACTGTGTGGAGTTTCAAGAGCAAGGAAAGGTCCTGGACAGGAAGAGCACTTCTGTGGAAAAAGGAAAGAAATGTGAGCAAGTCAGAGCTCTGAAATCCCTAAGGACTCCAGCTGCCTCAGGCTAAGCCCTGGTCTGTTTCTGAAGCCACAAGGTGCTGAACCGGGCTCACAGGCTGCCTGCCTGGGAGTGTGCGGATTTGCAAATGAGAGCAGACCACTCTACTGTTATCCAGACTTTAAAGGCTGAAGCTTGGGGATGATGAGTTGATGGACCATTCTTTTGTTTCATTTAAAGCAAGATTTGCAACTTAATGCTGAGATTTCAGTTTGTTAACTGCACAGAGGATCATGTTCTGTTCTGCACAAAAACCGAACTACAGGTTCCAAGATTTGGGGGCTGGTCTAATGAGGTGGCCAGGACCAAGTGAGCTCAGATACTGAAGAACACTCCCCAGGAAAAGATGCCTTCTGTCTTCCTTGGGCAAGTTTGCTGACCTTTGCCCCTGCTGAGGGAAGAGGAGGCGGCATCTCACCTGCTGGTGGGCACACAGTTTATTCAGGGTCCCCAAAGAGATTTGGCAAGTGGAATCTCCACAGACCAAATTGTGTTTCAGCCAACGTCGCTGGCTCTGTGCTTGTAGTGTCAGCGTCTGCCAATGGAAGGGACACCATGATGGGTTCACGTAGGACATTGCCAACCACCCACATGGCTTGAAGCCAGCACCTTCACCCTGCTGTACTTCGGTTTCCACATCTGTAAGGTGAGGGGAGTGGGGGAAGAGCTCCCTGGGTGTTCAGTCATGACTGAACTTACGCAGGTGTAAAGATACGCCTGCAAGATGTGGGAGAACAGTTGAGAAATGTTCAACAGAAACGTTGGCTGAAATAGGAGGAATATGATCTTTTCCAATTGTATTTTTCCTGGCCCAGGACCAAGTATTTGTTTAACCCCTCTCTTACCTTCGTGTTATAGCCTATTAGATATTGTTAATGAGCTCTTGCCTGTTGTGCGTGTGTTTACAGTTTGGGCCGTGAGCTATTCAAGGACAGGGACGGTTTTGAATAGGTAACACATTTACATGATTCAAGAGGAACAAAAGAGGAATATAGTGAAGCCTCCTTCCCCTGGCTACCCACTTCCTACTGGCTACCAAATATTATTGTTTTCTTGTGTCTCCTTCCAGAGTTGTTTTATGCACGCACACAAAATTACATATGTATTTCCCTTCCACTTGCCCCCAGTATCTTTCAGGGAAAAATGATAGTGTAGTATATGCACTGGTCTGCATTTTCTGCTCAATACTTTATTTTGAAGCTCTTTTTACATAGTAAATAATGAGTTCCCTCAGCCTTTTTTATAGCTTCATGGCATTCCATTTTATATATATATAAATGTATATGTGTGTGTATTTATATATACAATTAATATATATATTTACCATAATTTATTTAAACAGTCCCAAACTGATAAATATTTAGGTTTTCAATCTTGTGATAACTAATACTATAATGAATAATCTGATGTATAAGTGATATTGCGTGTGTGTGTGAAATTTTGTGCTAATGAGAGAAATGGTAGATATCGTTTAGCGTGATTTGGGAAAGACCAATGGGGTCTCTCACATCTGGGCACTTAGCCCACCAACACCAATTTCATTTGATTTCTCCTAGTTCTACACTGGGACTCATTCTTTTGCAGAAGATTTTGTCTCTTATTGAAACACTAACCAGTTAAGCCTCAACAGTCATTTACAACCTATGATGAAATGACTAACCCCCTGAACGGCTTTGCTGTGGTTGTACCATGCTCCTGCTTAATACACTTATTTCTGTGGTTGTCCCCACCTTCGGTCAGACACATCTGGCAAAGCATGCAAGGCCTTTCACAGCTGGCCCCTGCTCATGTTTACAGACTTAGCCCTTCTGGTTGCCGTCATACTTGGCTTCTGTCGCCTCTCAAGTGAGTGATGGCTTTCTCATCTCCAGGCCTCTGCTCACGATGCACCTCTACTTGGATTATTTTCCCTACTACCTCTAGACCTGCCAGTGCCTTAGCTCAGTCATCGCTTCCCCTGGCTATCCTTTGCCATCTTGCCTGGTTTCAGCTCTTGAGGGTCATCCCGTGGACTCTTACTTCCATCCAAACAGAAGTTCCCTAGCATTGCAATTGCTTTTAATAGTTTTTTTTTTAAATTCCTGTAACTTAATAGACAATAAGTTCCTTATAATTAAGAACTTTTTTGTGTGATCCTTTTATTTTTAGTGCCTATAGCACAACAGGGACTCAGAATGTTTTGGGGATGATAAATGAATAGATTATCTTTCAGTCCAAGGGATGAATTAACAGTCAACTGATCAAAAGGAATATGGGTAGAGGAACTAAAAATTGAATTAGATTGCCATCTGGATTATTTGACCTGGAGTGTCCAAAATCTGACTGTAGAGTTAAACGTATACACTGGCTGGAATCCCTTACAGAACTAGCACAAGAGAGTCGTGTTTTACCAGTTCCTGCAGAGACTCACTCAGTCAGGGGATTGACTGTGTCCTTTAGCCACAGCTGTCCGAGGTAGATGGCGTAGAAGTTGTCCTTTTGGGCTGCATTGATACTGTCAAGATGAAGATGCAACCGGATCATTGTTTCCCTTGTGGTCACATCGAGGGAATGAGGCTGAGGGGGGGGCAGAGCACAGACATGAGCTGGCCTCATCTGGCATGACAGAGACATAGTCGAATGAGTCACTCTGGTGTCTCTCCCAGGATATTTGGCTTTGAGATGTGGGTTTGAGTTGGGGAAGTTTGTTTTTATAGCCCTAGGCCTTGGAACTATAAGGTGGAAGTAGGCATCCCTAAGCAACTTATTGTAGGAAGATTTTTCATTTGCATGTGCTGAGGGTTGGGATGGCCTTCTACCTTGGATATGAGAGTTGTGTAAGTTTCAGTAACAGAGCATCACTTCCAAGTAGACCCATGGGACCAGCCCCTGTCATAATTCTTAAGCCATCTTTTCCTAGATATTATTTCCTTGATTCTTGGAAAGCTGGATAGTTCCTTAGATTTTTGTACAACTTACGTGGCTTTCGGTTAAAACTAGGCAAGCTAAGGCCCCAAACATCTTTAATTTGCTTATGTAAGCCCACAGGACCTCATATCATGTTGGTACTAGGATAAAGTGTTTGTTAATCTCATAAAATATTGGTGAGATTTCCCTGTATTACAGTGTGTGTATATGTGTGTACATGCATGTGATATATGTAACCTGAGTGGTGGCCAGGATATCTGCTGAAGATTACAGCAATTTTCAGGGTTGGGTTAGGTTGATATATAGTTGACTTTCAGTCCTGGCTTCATATTGGCATTATATGACCCATGGCATATTATTGAACATTTCTGTCACTTGTGTTGTCATCTGTAGAAGAGGTTGATGATAATAATACCTTCTTGAGACATTTTGAAGATGAAATGAGGAAATAGACGTAAAGTGCTTCAACTGGTGCTTGGCACACAGTAAATGTTCAATACGTGAGAACGATTATTATTATCAAGGCACTTTACGTGATCGCGGGCATGCTTAGTGGAGAAGACACAGTGGCCTGTAGAGATCCTGGTAGGGGTCTGGTGTTGAGAATATGCACCGGCTCTCACCGTTCTCTTACTTCCTCACCTCTTCAGAGGAGCTTGGAGATGCAATAGCCAGATCACGGTGACTTGGACATCCGTTGGACAAGAACAGGCCCTGGGGGATGAACCCAAGACGTGGGTGGGAGCTTGGCAAGGCCACAAGTAGATTTCAGGAGAGTTCAGGTGCGGATGGGTCAACATGGGTCAGCATGGGGACAGTCAGGCTGCCAGTGCCACGCTGCCACTGTGGGGCTGGGTTGCTCAGTGGAAACTGACGGGAGAAGGCAGACTGGTGGGTGAGGGGAAACTGTGCGGCTCAAGTCTCCGACAAAGGGCTGGTTTTTGTACTCTATATAAAGAACTCTGCAAGCCAATGAAAAAAAGCCCCAAACCCTATAAAAAGTAGGCAAAGGATATGGACAGTTTGCAGACACTAAAAGAGAAATGGCTTTTAAGGACATGGAAAAGCTACTCAGCCCCACCCATAGGAAGAAAAATGCAAATTACAACAACAGTGAAATTTCATTTTTCACCTGTCAGATTGGCAAACTGAAAAGAGTTTGATAATACTGAGAAATGGCTTTCTGCCAATTGGTACAACTTCCAGAGAAAGAAATTTGTTAATATCTGTCAAAATGTAAATGCAAATGCCTTTGACCTAGCAGCTCTACTTGTGGCAATGCATCCCACATACATATTCTCAAATGTGTGAAACGATCCATGTAAAGGATTATTAATTGAGGCATTGTTTGTAGTAGCAAAGTTTCAGAACATTCTGAGAGTCCACTAATAGGATTGGTTAAATAAATAATGAGGCATCAATTTAATGAAATACTAACAGCTGTCAACAAGAATGAGGGAGTTGTTTATAGATATGAACTCCAAGGTTTCCTGTTTAATGAAAAAGAGCAATGTGCAGAAAAACATGTCTAGTGGGCTACTATTTGCTTAAAAAAGAAAAAAAATGACTATATATATACTTGCTATCATATATATATACATATATATATGATATATGTATATGCATATGCCTAAAATAAGTAATAATTTGCCTAGTGAGTAGGGAATTGGGAATTGGGGGCTTGGGGATAAAGGAGGGAGAAACTTTCCACTTTGTACTATTTATAGTGTTTGAATTTGAATCATATTAATTCATTACCTATTCAATCTTTTTTAAAAATAGCAATATTGCATCTTGCTCCCTAATACGGCCATTGGATTTAATGTGACAAATGTTATAAAATATTGATTAGTGCAATTACTTAATCCCCCACCACCTTACTCCTCCTGTTCCATTTGACACTCACTAATATTTGAACGGGTTTGATGTCCCAGGAAAATGCTACAGGTTTATCCTATAGCTCCCCTCATCCCCGGCATCCATACTCAACTATTGCTGGACGTGCCCCCTCCCCAGGGAGAAGAGGTTGTGGCGGCACGAGCACGGCTTTGCAAAAGACAGAGCTGGATTTGAATCCTGCCTGTATTATTCACTGGCTATGTTAACTTGGTTGAGTTGCTTTACTTCTCTAAACCTCAGTTTCTGGCCTGTAAGTAAAGTAAAAAAAAAAAAAAAATTAAGAAAAAAAGGCGTGTTTACTGTTGCATCCGAAATCGATCGTGGCAATAGGATTTCAAGTATTTAAGGATCAAATTCATTAATAACAACAACTTTATTGTGGCTCGCCGCACCCATATCCCAATTGGCCTTTGCCAGAGTCATGGTGGAGCTGGCCAAACTCAGCGCTGCCCCTGGTTTCACTAACGCACTCAGTAATGACCTGGGACCACTGCTATCCTGCTGGAGTTGGTCTCTGTCCTTCCCAGCTCAGTCGGTTCCCCCTCTAAGGTACCGTGGCCACCTTGGCCCTAAGAGTTCCTCTTTGGTGTCCAAAGTCTCTGGCTGCTTTTGGACAGACTTGGTTATTTTCTCATGGTTGAGAGAAATTTCCTAAAGTTCCTTTAGTATTGGGGTATGGGGGCCAGTGTGTGATGTCCGCAGCACCAGGGACCTGGTGACAACCACACTTCTCTTGTGGGGATTTGTGCCTGGTGCATAGGTGTAGGCATTTCAGGGGGGGCGAATTTCAGACCCCTATGTGAACTTTTCATCCGCGTACGTACCTGTGTCTTGCCAACTGTTTATTTAAGCAACTACTGGGCCCTGTTAGTAAGTGATATCAAAAACTCTGAGGTGGTTGTTTTATAGTCAGTCTAAGCAATGGTAGAAGGTTCAGGTTTACATGTGCTCATATACTTGAATGGGGGGAAAATTCATATAGGGTCAATAGCTTAGTTGCTATGGTGAGACAGAATGCTTTTTGAGAAAGTTTCTCTTTAAAGTCGAAGCTTAATCACGTTTAAGGCGGAGGAAAAACAGAAGGAGAAAAAAAAAAAACCAGACTGTGGTAGGCTAGATTTCCCCCAGATATTATTGCTGCTTCTGTCTCTACAGCCGAACATAACAGCTGGTGAGTAGAGAGAAACTGGAGAAAGATCTTTTTTGCCTTTAATCCAGTATGCTGTTTTCCTGTGCCCGTTTTACTGTAATTCTCAGCGGCTGCAGGACAAAAGCTGTTGACTGATACATGCAATTACCTCCTCTAATATTGCTCTCAACTGTCGGCCCTGACTGACAAAAGTGGATGAGGTTTAGTTAAGGTCTGGGAAAACACTCTTTTAATAAAAGCCATTCCCATCTCTACGATCACCTCCCTCCCTCAGACCTTTTCATCTGTTTTCTGGAAAGATAAGGCCTGGTGATGGAAAGTTAAAAAGTGGTGCTGAACTTGGACGATCACGACACCACCATTTACCTCATAAAAACTCTCACAGTGTGTGTCTCTGTGTGTGCCTGTGTGTGTGTGTGTGTGTGTGCAATTTGCATTTGAAATAAGGAAAATCAGTTTGGGTCTCTGGGCAAGTCTTTTCCAAAAAAGAATAGGAGGTGAATTTAGGAAGTTACACCACATCCTTTTTGGGCTCAGACCTCTTTTGGTTTTTGCAGGCAAAAGTAAGCCCTGAGGAGGTACTTTCCTCAGGGTCCTTCAGGGGATTGCTGGACTTGGATGCTCTACTTCCTAATGGAGGATGTGCACAGCAAAACTGTGTTTAATGAACTGTAGGTGGAAACCTTCTCCTTCCCGCTGATGCAATGCTGTACGTTGAATGCTCACAGAGCACCACAATCCGAAGGAGTCAAGGCCCTCCCAAGGAGCCCTGGGCAACCCCAAGGAGGAAGAGGGGCGAATCTAGCGAGAGGGTTCCCCCCCTCCCCCGCCCATTCTCGGCTTAGAAGAATTTATAGTTCACACAGGAGGAGGGTGAGACACAAAAGTGAGGACGACACCCTGTTTACAGGTGTGGTCTGGGAGACTGAAGTGGAAACTACGGGAAGACGTCCTTATACAAAGCGAACACTGTGTGGATTGGGCTGTGTCCCTGTGTTTTGAAAGGCCTGCTGGTTGCTCTGAATGCAAACTGCTGGCCATGGTGCAGGCATAGAGGGTTCTTCAGGAGGCAGCACTTGGCACAAAGTCCTCACTGATCCCTTTGATTGGTGCGAGCAGAGCAGACGGAGGGGGTTGGGGCTGAGGAGGCTGCAGTTTGTTCCCATGCCCAGAAGGGACCTAACTTCGGTCCGAAGGAAGTCTGCTCCCTTATCAACAGAATGAGGTAGCTTTGTCCTATCAGTTTTCCCCTGTGTTGGCACTCAATTTTCATAATACAGTTTGTAATGTGATAAGGTCTACACATTATTAATAGTAGCAATAGTATGGCAAGATTATTCCTATGCAGTTTTGGTAAAGAACAAAGGGCCGGGCTGCCGATGAAGTATAATTACCTAGGATTTTAGAACCAGGGCACAACATGTTCCTCTTTTTCAAGTATCTGCAGACTGTTTACTAAAAAAATGCTTCTCTTGGAGAGAAACCCACCTTCTACCTCCACCCCACCCCACCCCACCCACATCAAGTTAACACCTTGGTTGCTTTCTGTAGGGGTTGCAGAGAGTGTCAGCTGGGGTCAGATGAGAACAGCAGTCTGACTCAACAGACATTTATTGCACTCCTGCTGTATGCCAAGAAATGCACCGAAATCTGGAAGTGTGTAACACAGGAGAAGAAAAGGCTTATCGCCAAGGAGCCCTCACCTGGAAAGAGAGACGGAATCTCAGCCTAAGGTGGTGAAATGTTGACATGCTACCAGGAGGTGAGTCCATGGACAGAGAGCAGGAGATAGTTAAACTCAGCTAGGTCAAGAATGGCTTTCTGGAAGAAAGGGATGCTGGAGCTTTGTAACTAAGTGGCTACTTCCTTGGCATGCTTTACAGGCACTCAAAGGCCACTGCTCTATGTCCAAGGGACAACAAAATATTAAAGGGACAGCAGGGTCTCCCTTAGGGCAGTAACATCCCAGTAATGCAGACAGGCATATAACCAAACAACGGCATTATGGTGTGATTCCACAGGGCCAGCAATATGGCACCACAGGGGCACAGATGACGAAGGGGGTGACCTGCTTCAACTTTCATGATAACAAGGGGCTCACCTGTCACCTGTTTGTGCTAATAGTGATTGCACTGTGCTTTTCCCATGCCAGGCCTGGCTCTAAGTACTCTGGATATAGCAACATGTGTCATGTTCACACAACACTAAATGAGGACACGAAGGCAGAGAGAAGTTCCTGGATGCACAGTTAGGGCCAGGACTTAAACATGGGTTGCCTGGCTCCTGAGTCCACACTTGTCACCATTCACTACTCACCCTCCAATAGGGAGCAAGCTTCATTCTGGCCTTTCCTTAGGGGGAAGCAATTGAGCCCACTGTCTCATCTGGCTTCTGGGGAGAAGGCTGAGGAAACTTCTAGGCAAGGAATATTGAAGGAATTTTTCAGTTGTGGAATCCTGCCCCCAACCCCCTCCCTGCCACACAGAATCACATGTGCATTCACACCTACACAACACATATACACCCTCTTTCTCCCCCTTGGGCCCCAATTCTGCCTTTGCATCAAAATCACCCATATTTTAAATAAAATACCGATGCCAAGGCCCTTTCCTGGATATACTAAATAATCGTATCTGGGAATAGACCTTGAGGATCTGTTTTTTCCATTTTTAAGAAAATTAAATAACATGCATGCCCAAAGTAAAAATTCACAGTACAGAAAAGAAAGTGTCTGCCCTTTCCATCCAGCTTTCAGTCCTTCCTTCCACAGACAAACACTTCCAACAGTGACTTGTGACCTATTTCCTTCTAGAAAGCAATGATCCCACATGCCTATCTGTTATTTTCCTCTCTCTCTCTCTCTCTTTTTGGCTGGGTATTTATTAATGGCACATGACAAGGCAGGTATCCCCAAGCCCCTCCCCTTTATCAAGGGGTCTGGGATGGAAACCATATAGAGGTCAGGATATTCTCAGTGTGTTGGGGGATGGGTTGGGGCAAGGACTCCTCAGCAGCTGAGGGCTTCTCTTTTCCTCTTACTCTTGCTGGGACTGGTGATCCAGGGGGCTCTTACTCTTTGGAGGCCATCTGGACCACAAAATCTACCACCCAGTTGCCTTAGCCAAATTCATTATTATCCCAGGAAATGAACTTGACAAAGTGGCCATTGAGGGCAACGCAGCCCCGGCATCAAAGGTGGAAGAGTGGGTGTCACTGTTGAAGTTGCAAGAGACAACCTGGCCAGTGTAGCCCAGGATGCCCTTGAGGGAGCCCTCCGATGCCTGCTCCACCATGTCTTGATGTCATTGTATTTGGCATCTTTCTCCAGGTGGCAGGTCTGATCCACAACTGACATGTTGAGGGTGGAGGCATGGAAAGCCATGTCAGTGAGCTTCCCATTCAGCTCAAGGATGATCTTGCCCACAGCCATGGCGGTGCCAGTAGAAGCAGGGATGCCGTTCTGGGCCCCTCCTCAGTCATCACACCACAGCTTCCCAGAGGGGCCATTGACAGTCTTCTGGGTGGCACTGATGGCATGGACTGTGGTCATGAGTCCCTCCACGGTGCCAGAGTTGCCATGGATGACCTTGGCCTGAGGGTCCAAGCAGTTGGTGGTGCAGGAGGCATTGCTGACAATCTTGAGAGAGTTGTCATACTTCTCACGGCTCACACCCATCACAAGCATGAGGGCATCAGCAGGATGGGCAGAGATGATGACCCTCTTAGCTCTACCTTTCAAGTGAGCTCCAGCTTCCTCCATGGTAGTGAAGACACCAGCAGACTCCACAACATATGCGGCACCAGCATCACCCCATGATGTTGTCAGGAACTTTCTCTTAGAAGACGGAGATGGGCTTTCTGTTGATGACGGGTTCCACATTCTCAGCCTTGACTGTGCCATTGAATTTGTCATGGGTGAAATTATACTGGAACACATAGACCATGTAGTTGAGGTCAACGAAGAAGTCATTTGTGATGACAATATTTACTTTGCCAGATTTAAAAGCAGCCCTGGTAACAAGGTACCCAATAAGGTCAAATCTGTTCACTCTGACCTCCACCATCATGTCTTGAGGATGCAGCTGGCACTGCACAAGAAGATGCTGCTGTGTATTGAATGGGGAGGCGCAGAGAGCCCCCATCTGTTATTTTTTAACCTCTGTAGATGATTGTGATGAATAGTCAGGTGAGAATCTCTGACCTGTGCCCTGCTCTGTCCACCTCAAAGATGTTTCATCTGTGGGAAAGGAGGGCAGGAAGAAGGAGGCTTAAGAAGTGGGAACTTTTTGAGTAGATGAAGTAGAAGGAGAGCCAAAAGGGCAAAGCTCAGAGAGAGCCTACTCAATGTAGCACACTGCTTCAGAGTGAAAGAGGTGAGAATTCCTGTAACACACATTGAGTGCTAACTGCTGAGAGAGGCACAGTGGCGAGACACAGTCAGAAGTGAGTGGGGATCAATAAGGAAATGCCTTCCAGAGGAGACTTGAGAAGTCTCAAAAATGAAAGGAAAGGGTATTTGGGGTGGAAAGAATGGCATGGGATGTGAATGCTCATTCGCTCATGTATTCCGGCTATTTTTTCCTTCAGTCCTTTGGGATGCGGTAGGTGTAATTGCAAGAATATGCACTGTGGTTTCAGGCTGCCCTGGATCACAGGGGTTGAAAATATAGTGGGTATGGTGACGGTCATACAGGAGGCACTGGGAGTGAAACATGAAGTAGACATATCCTTATGTTCAGTCTCTGGGGAGACAGACATCTAGAAACCCACTAGTGTGATAAATGTTTTCCTAATGGTGGGTAAGTAAGTGCAAGGTATGTGAAGGGTGGAATAGGACTAGTAACATTTGGTAATTTTTTTTTTTTTTTACTCTTGGGATTTTTTTTTTTTTTTAAGAACTGAAACAGGACCTTCTTGGTCAGAGTCTTGAAATAGATCATCTTTTTGGTCCTCAGATTCTAGAAGAGTCAAAATTGACCTGTCGCAGACAAATTTGGGGACATATAAGGTTTGGTGGACTTGAGCAAGCACTTGGTTATAGTTTTGTGGTCTGTTTGCTTTCCAGAGTCTCCATGAGTCACGGGAAGACACAAGTGGTGTGCCTGCATGCCTGTTTGATAGCCCTTCCTCTTCTAAATGCAGGCCAAGTCTCAGTTAGAAATCAAAGGCTTAACTGAGTTTTATTATTTCCAAGACTTTTACAATTGCTTTTCTAACTTCCTAATGATACATTTTCATTTTCTGAAGACAATCTGGAAAGGATCATTAAGGATGCAAATTTTTTTTTTTTAATGGATCAGAAGGAAATTTTCATGTTGTACCCCGGACTATCCCAGATTAGGTTCCAGGATTTTTTCTGAATAGGATAGGACTGTCATAGGCGGGACTGTGAATCTTTTTTTTTTTTTTTCTTTTTAAGCTGGAAGGACTTTTAACAGACCTTTTCCTTTTTAAATTCCTATCTCATGCCAGTATGGTTGTCTATGCTTTGTCTTTGCAGCAGCACCATAAGGAAAGTAGGGCCCTTGCCATCATTTTACAGATGAGGGAAATGAAGACATCAAAATATTCAAGACTTTACCTAAGATCTTTTTGTTCTGATAAGTGGCTAGGCTGGTATTTGAACTTGGGTAACTCCACAGGAAAGTCCAGCTTTTCATTTTGCCGATGAGCCAACAGAAGTCCCAAGATGGCTCACTTCATTGGTTGCAGATCTTGGAGCTCAGGGCTTCCGATTTTGTGTGTTTTGTATGACACGAGGGTCACCCCTGAGGAGCGACCTGTATCTTGGATCTCTTTCTTCCCAATGCATCTCGTGTACAGTCACCCTACAGCCTGCTCCCCCCTCCCCTACCCCCACAAATCCATGCTTGTGGTTTCCCCGAAACTGCAGATGATGGTCCCAGCCTCTGTCTATCCTGACCTCTAATATCTCTGGCATTGACCCCACCATCCAGCCAAACCAGAGACCCTACGTTCCCCTACAAGAACTCTAGATACATACTTTCCTGTCTCTGCCTTTATTCACCATTTCCCACTTTCTGGTATGTCCTCCTCTTGTCAGATCCACAGATCCCAAGGCTACTTGTCTTTTAGACCCATCATCCAAGCCACCTCCTCTATGAAGCTTGTGAGGTCCTACAGTTATATAGGATCTGTCACTGTTGCTGAAGGATAAGGACAGGTTGGAGAGGAGAGGGAGGGGAGAAAATTGTTGGAACTCAAAAGACAGTAGATATGAAGCTTGGAGGTGGATGCAATGATGGATGACCCCAAGGCTAATCAACAGCCACGGGAGTTGTGGATTGTTGAGTGCTTACCATGTCTTGGAGCAGTTCAATGCTGTCATCTCCTTCAATTCACAGCAAGTCATTGGGTTGCTGCAGCTGGGAGGCAAGTCTAGCTCTGGGTGAAGTCACAGCTTGTGCTCTTTCTTGTTATCATGCTGTTTCTGGACAGCTGGTTGTGGGGCCCGAGAAGAACAGAGCAATCTCCGAAATGGAGGAGTAAAGGGATGAAACAAAATTGAGGTCATGGATTGAGACAACGCAGTGAGAGATACTGGAATCAAAAGAGTTGATTGAGGGCCATGGCAGAGTGGAGCTCTCTTAAGGATATGGCCCTCGGTCCCTGCACCTTTGTCATAATAAGCCAGCTCAGCTTGTGGTGATCATCTGGGCACTGGGGGCTGCACTTGTGGCTTGTGTCTTGCTCTGTGTTTCAGGGCTTTTGGTTCCCAAACTCCCTGAAGGCAGGGACTGTGTCTATGCCTTTTTAAAGTAGAAACATAGTCCATCCTACCAAGTGGCCAAAAGGAGGTGGGCAGCGGGACAGAAGGACAAGCACCTTGCTCTGCCCAAGGATGTGGGGAGGCTTCACACAGAGATGAAATGTCCAGGCAGAGAAGGGAACAGGGTGAGGGAAATTGGAGGCGGAGGGCAGGGCACGTGTTCAGGAGGGAAGGCCCAGAAAGGCCTGGGAGTGGTGTTTAGGGATGTGAGAGTGAGTCAGGAGCAGCCAGAGGGGGGAAATAAGGCAGGTTGGGCTTGGGCCTAGATGTAAACGCGGCCCCTCACCCTGCCCTGCTGTGTGTATCTGACACACACACTCCAGACTACTCCCAGCAACTTGTCGTTTGACACATTACCTTGTTTGTGAGCCTTGTGTAGGCCCAGGAGAGACCCTTCTTACTCCTCTTTCAAGGCATTTTAAGCACGCGTCCTGTGAGGCCTGCGTCAGCACTCTTAGCTAGAATTCACTGTCTCTCGGCAAGTGTCTTTTCTCCCTCTCTGTTATAGCGCTGGTCACGCTGTTTTGTCTATCTTCCCTACTATTGGGACAGCTATTTCCGGGGGAGGAATTTTGTCTTCTCTTTGCACCCCCAGTGCTAGCGCATAGTAGGTACTCAGCACGTTTTGATGATCGAATGACTCTGGACTAGCATTCATGTTTTTCCCATAGACAGTGTAAGCGGTCAGGGGGCCCCACAACTCCGGGAACAGTAGAGGGGAATTTCCCTATTTGCTCCGTGAAGGCTAGTGGGCGGCCAGCATCCCGCTCACCCTGACTCCCTTCAGCCTCCGGTACCTGTCTACCCCGCCATGTCATTGCTCTGCATTTTCTCCCTTATCACTTTTTTTTTTCTTTCCTTCAAGGAGTGTAGCAACCCCTCAGGAGTTCGATTATATTGCAACATGAATAAGATATTTGAATTATGCTGTTTAAATGAGTCATCGCACCCCTAGTGTAATTGTTCTCCCCCTGTCCCGCTAAAGGTGATCTGCATTCCCAAAAGAATGCTTTGGGCCTGAAAGGGAATTGCTGAAATTGTGTGTTTCAGTTCTCTGGCTTATCTTGTGCATTGCAGGGTGTGTCATTTGTTTTACCCCTGGGCAGATGTGAACTTTTAAATGGTTACTCAGTGGAGCTGCTGCTATTTACAGAAAGACAGAATGGTAGGTAGCGCCCAATGTTCGTACATGTGTGGTGTGTGTGGAGGGGACAGAGAACAGTAGAGCGCAGGCTGGTGTGGAAGACGGTGTCCGATCTCCGTGAGGCAGTTTCTCAACATAGAGGAAAGCTTAAGCGGAACCGATTTAGGTTTTGGATTTGTGGTCTGAAGTCTCCCTGTTCCTCATTTCCTTCATACGAATTTTGGTCACTCTAAAATATTAGCCTGCCCTGATGTCCTCACGCTGGATGGATCACCGAGGTAGCTCGCTATGCCTTAGCACTTCTTCATCTCGAAGCTGAGTTATAGGATAGGATTCGTCTACTCCCCAAATGGAGTGGACACATTTCCCTCCATTGTTCATTTCTTTTAATGAAGAGAACATGATTGATTGTCAGACTGTCAAACATAACTAACTCCAGAGCCACCACTCATAGTCTGTGAAGGTCTCAGGAATTGGTGGTTATGTTGTCTCAGACATTTCAATTACTCAGACCTCTGTGCATTTGAGTCGGGGCAAGGCCCACACTGAGATAGACAGGAATTAAACTTTCCAAATTAAGGGTGAGCTCTATTCCTAAAATGATAGGTAAAGTCAGGTGTTACATTCATTCAGCATGCCCATGAGTCAGAAATATGCTCAGGGACTGGTAATATAAGAGAAACAGGCCCTGGAGGGCCCTACCCTCAAGAAGTTCACAGTCTAGTGTGGTCGACTGGCATGCAAATGGTAACAATGTAATGGAGGCATGTACGAAACACTGCTGGAAATCGGTACAGCAGAGCCTGCCCAAGGAAGTTAAGCAAACTTTTAAAAAGGAGGAGATACTTTTGTTGGAACTTGAAAGATGAGTAGTGGTGTTTATGAGGGTGCACAATTTGGAGGTGGGCATGCTAGGCAAAGGCTAGGGTGACTAGAGCCTCATGGATGGTGACTGAGATGAGGCAATTAGATCATGAAGGGCTTTGTGTACCAAAAACTATATGCTAATTTTGCACTGTAGATGTATTGGCATGTGTTCATCTGCACGAATGGAAACCTCCAACATTACTGACTTAAAGGCTGAAGAAAATTGATTAGCATATATAATGTGCTCAAAGGCAGGAGGTTCTAAGATGGCTGAATTCAGTGGCTCAACTCTGTCATTAAGGACCTAGGCTCTTTCCACTTTTTTTGCTCTGCCATTCTTGGTATGGTCCTTTATCCTCAGACTGCTTCTTCTTTGGATCGCAAGATGACCAAAGAGGAAGAGAGGTTTGTTTGTTTGCTTTCTGACTTGATCTGTGTCTTTCTAATCAGGGAGGAAAATCTTTCTTAAGATGCTCCCCTGGCAGACTAATCCTCATGCCTCAGTGGCCAAAACTGCATTACATGCCCAACCCTAAACCATTCACTGGCAAGGGGAATGCAACCACCATGACTGGCTCAGACAAACCTGGACTCGCCCCCTGGAGGGGACAGACCCACTTCTTCTGAAGTACATGGCCAGGTAGAGAATACTGGAACAAATTTGGGCCTCTGAGGAAAAGTAGGGGGAACAGGACAAATGGCTGCTGAGTTGGCAACTGACAGTGTTTGCTACAGTAGGTGATGAGAAACTACCAGATGATTGAGCAGGGGGTGGCATGGTCAGCTTTTCATATTTAAAAAGATCACCCTGGGGGCGCCTGGGTGGCGCAGTCGGTTGAGCGTCCGACTTCAGCCAGGTCACGATCTCGCGGTCCGTGAGTTCGAGCCCCGTGTCGGGCTCTGGGCTGATGGCTCGGAGCCTGGAGCCTGTTTCTGATTCTGTGTCTCCCTCTCTCTCTGCCCCTCGCCCGTTCAGCTCTGTCTCTCTCTGTCCCAAAAATAAATAAACGTTGAAAAAAAAAATTTTTTAAAAGATCACCCTGTCGGGGCACCTGGGTGGCTCAGTCGGTTAAGCGTCAGACTTCAGCTCAGGTCACGATCTCGCGGTCCGAGAGTTCGAGCCCCGCGTCGGGCTCTGGGCTGATGGCTCAGAGCCTGGAGCCTGCTTCCGATTCTGTGTCTCCCTCTCTCTCTGCCCCTCCCCCGTTCATGCTCTGTCTCTCTCTGTCTCAAAAATAAATAAACGTTAAAAAAAATTATAAAAAAAAAAAAGATCACCCTGTCATTAGTGTAAACTTTGTTTTTATAGACAGAAAACTGAGAACAAGTGGAACAGTCTTATGAGATAGCACGTCATTGATCAACACTTGTGTTGAACTGGAGTTCAAATTTTCCTTGAGTCAGGCTCTCCACCTTAAGGGTGGGAGGGGGTGGAGGTTCCGTGCAGAAAAGAAGCTTTCCATTCTGGATTTGCCAAGAAGTCCTTTATGGTATCATGGCAAGCATGCTATCTCTTTTAAATCCAGATAATGTGGTCCACTCAAAAGGGCCATTATAATCCTAGAATCCCAGCATGTTGGAGCTGGAAGTGACTTTGAAGTGATCTAGTTCAAGACCTTCACTTTACAAATGGGGAAACTGGGGCCTAGACAGTGAAGTGACTTGTTAAGTTCCAATGTCTGGTGCATGGCTGAGCTGGAATCACGCCCGCAGCTTTTCTTGACTCTAGCCCTGTGCTCTTCGTAATGGTTTCTCAGGGCCACCTTCTATGGAGGCTTATGTATGCACTCAGGAGTGCTAGAAAGGCTCTGCAGGACTTCTTCCTGTGTTTCTATTATCCTTAAAACTACCCTATTGGATTTGTCTTTTTACATGTATTTATTTTTTGAGGGACATAGAGAGACAGAGCATGAGTTGGGGAGGGGCAGAGAGAGAAGGAGACACAGAATCCGAAGCAGGCTCCAGGCTCCGAGCTGTCAGCACAGAGCCCGACGCGGGGCTCGAACTCACGAACCGTGAGATCATGACCTGAGCTGAAGTCGGACGCTGAACCGACTGAGCCACCCAGCGCCCTGGATTTTTCTTTTTAAAAATAATGCTTTGGTTTTTATAAAATTGCAAACAATACTGGTATGTATGTTGAAGTTCTCTTATTATTCATTTATGATATGATATTAGTGTGAATGTGTCCCTCTGGTTTTTTCTTTGAAGCAGTTTTAATGGGGAATGAGGAGAGACCTTCTGGGCCCTGGCAACCTCAGAGAGGAAAGGAGACCCTAAGAAGAAGCTTTAAGGTGTGAAGTGGGAGGGGCACCTGGGTGGCTTAGTCAGTTAAGGGACCAACTTTGGCTCAGGTCATGATTTCACGGTTCGTGGGTTTGAGCCCTGCATCGGACTCTGTGCTGACAGAGCCTGCTTCGGATTCTGTGTCCCCTCTCTGTCTGCACACTCCATCTTTATTTCTTTTAAAAATGAATAAATGTTAAAAAAAAAACAACATGATTTTTTAAAAAAGATATGAAGCGGGAGACTTGAGGGGCTCATTACTTTGCTGGGACTTTTCTTATGACACTAAGCCAAATAAGGCACTAAATAAGATCTTTGATGTCAACTGAGACATTAATATGTGGCAATTGGTTTGCAGGTGTTGGATGGAAACTCTGGCCCATTTTTCTTGGTAACTCAAACATCCATTCACGGTGGCCGATTGCACCCTGCCTCCACTCTTTCCTTTGACCTTCAGGGTGTATGTGCCCACCCCCCCTAGAACATACATATGTCTTGGCTAAAATTTTTACCCAGAAACCTCTGAAATTCATCCTTGTAGACAGAGTGGTACCAAGAAGGGGGTTGGCGGGGGGGGGTGGGGGGCGGGAAACAAGTAAAAACTAGAAATAGTTCCAGAATCAAGATTTTACTGACAACGTGCTACATGCAAAGCGCCAAGCTTAACCAAAGACTGATAAGTCCATTTATCTCAACTTCGCTTTTGAAAATAGTTCTACGGTATATTGGTTTATCTTTCTAGTAGCATGTCGAACATCATACAACTTAGTTCTTGATGTAGAAGGTGGAGAAAGATTAGGCTGAAGCTGTAGAGACCAGGGCATCTTTGGATTTTGTGTAAGGTGGTCTCATTTATAGAAGGATAGATGGAGTTGCTAACCTAAGTTATTTTGTTGAGCAAAGTGGGCGGGAGACAAGGGCTGGCACGGGCCATAATGTAAGAAAGAAAGGGACTGAAGACGCGTGTGTATGGTGCCATTTATATCAATTTATCTTTATATGTGGGTATGTATACAAAAAAGTAAATAAAATGCTTTTAAAAAGTGACCTGGGTAATCAGGAAACAAGTGACTGTAATCTTCACGTGCATCTAAAGTGATGACATGCTTCAGGTGATTGGCGGGACTGTGGGATTGTTAAGGGGGCCCCGCTCAAACTGGCAACGTTACAATTCTCTAAAATCGGAAGTGTGAACATGTGGCTGGGGATGCTGCTCCACCTTGATTTACATTTTTGCTCTACTTTCACCTACCGATTAAACAGTTTTTCATCTCGTTTCATTTTTTGCCATCTTTGTATCACTAAAGGCTGAATTATAATAAAAATATGAATTGCAGATATAATTATGCACATAGTTATATCTAAGTTTATTTCAAAATTGGGTATACTTTGTTCTACAGTGTGAATTTGCCCATCGTAAAAATCCTCTAGTATTTTTATAATGTCCTGATTTAAAGGAACCCCTCAAAGTGTTATGGAGAGATCCCTGAACAAGCTGGTATCATCTGACATTTTTAACTGAGCTCTTGTGAACCCCTTTCACAAAGTGTGCCTAATGAACTGAAACTGCCTTTGGGATCAGCCAGGACATTCATCTGGCACCCTGACTGGGCAGAGGCTAGAGGCAAACCTCCCTTTATTCCCAGCCACAACCTAAAGCACCTCCCAGAACACACAGGAAGGCCAACACCATTCACCATTTATTAAGCACTTATGTGTCGATACTTTCCTCAGGGTAAACCAGCAAGGACGTATATTTTATGCCCATTTAATAGATCAGTAACCCGAGGCCCAAGGCGTTTAGTAATTTATTCAGGGACAAATGAACTGAGCCAGTGTTTAAATCCTTAGCTCTTTAATTGAATAGGACAGTTTTGTTGTTTTCTTTTTCTCTTCCCATACCAACTCAGCCAATCAGGAAAAAAAGCAAACTGGAAGGGTTTCCTTACTCTGAAGACTTCCCTTTTTTTTGAGTTTTTTTTCCCAGCCACGGCTTTCAAGAGGTGGAAGAGGAGATGGGAAGTGAAAGAACAGGTGGGGACAGATGGGAACAATCTCTCTCCAAAGGTTAGGTTTTGCTAGGAGAAATGACTGTTCTAGAATAGCTCAAACTTGGGGTAACTTTCCTCTGAGAACCACATCCATTCATTTCTGGAACCAATGCCTGGTATCAGTGACCTGGCTTCCAGAGCTTTCTGATCTTACTTAAGACCATTTCATTCTTAGTGTGTTGGACAGGGAGTAGAGCTTCTGAGTGTTCAAGGACAGAAAAATAAGAATAAAACAAGGGGAGGGGGTCTTGATGTGAGCAGACAAACCTTTCCCAAATCTTGGCTTCTTCGAGGTAAGCTTCCTTTTGTTAAGTAGCAAGAGTTGAAAGAAACTTCCACTAAAAGGAACATTCACTATAATCTCCTATGGCCTACCATATATTTTTAAATTTATTTATCGTTTAATTTACATCCAGGTTAGTTAGCATGTGGTGCAACAGTGATTTCAGGAATAGATTCCTTAATGCCCATTGCCCATTTAGCCCAACCCCCCCTCCCACAACCCCTCCAGCAACCCTCTGTTTATTCTCCATATTTAAGAGTCTCATGTTTTTGTCCCCTCCCTGTTTTTATATTATTTTTGCTTCCCTTCTGTTGTGTTTGTCTGTTCTGTGTCCTAAAGTCCTCATATGAGTGAAATCATATGATATTTGTCTTTCTCTGACTAATTTCGCTTAGCATAATACCCTCTAGTTCCATCCATGTAGTTGCAAATAGCAAGATTTCATTCTTTTTGGTTGCTGACTAATACTCCATTGCATATAGATACCACATCTTCTTTATCTATTCATCCATCGATGGACATTTGGGCTCTTTCCATACTTTGGCTATTGTTGATAGCACTGCTATAAACATTGGGGTGCATTTGCCCCTTTGAAACAGCATACCCGTATCCCTTGGATAAATACCTAGTAGTGCAATTGCTGGGTCGTAGGGTAGTTTATTTTTAATTTTTTGAGGAATCTTATGGACTACAATAAAGTGGAAACAGGGCAATATGGATATTTTTTCTCTACCAGTTTGGACCCTCTATCAACCCTCAGATTCAACTGAGCACGTGTTTATTCCTCTCTGATACATGCACTTTAGGATTAAACTACTCTGAGTTTGTTAAGGGGAAAAAACCCATTTAATATTTTAAGTCATTACTTATTGTGTAGGTTTTATCAGTTGTTTTAGCAGAAGGCTTTTGGTTGCTTTCCACATATAAGATTTTTTTTTTTTTAACTTTTAAATAGGACAAAACAGCAGAGGACTAATTTTTACTTCCTGTTGGCTCAAGCAGGAAACCCAAGCCAGACTGATTCTTCCATGTTTGACTTACAACTTCGAGAGTGTCTAGCCAGGTATTCTGAGTGCCATCAAGCAAGTAACAGCTGGAGAACGTGCAGCGAAAGAAACCACACAACAAGGAGCCAAATCACATTTTTCACTTATTACGGAACAACTTTAGGATAAGTTGACACTTAACACATTGCAGTCCGATGTTTGCCACCGTGTCTGATACACGGTACTGTGTGTATATTATGCAATTATGTTCTTCACGTTCATAAACTTTGTTCACATAAACTTATTACCTTTTGGAACAGATACAGCTAAAATAAATCTCTTTTGAATTTTCAGCAGAAAAATGCTATTGGTTAATACCAATTAATATACGATTAGACTATGTGTAGTTGTTTTGGGCATATGACACTAAGGGTTCTGCACCTAGTTCCAACGTGTGAATTTTTCCCCTCACACCAAGCAATGCTCCAACACCCACTAGGTATCCCACAATTCAACTCAATAGGTTTCTCATGCTGTCTCTACAGAGATAGTCCCACAAGACTGCCTTCCACTTCGAATAGCTTTTGGCAAGTCTAGGCTTGCTACTTTTGCTTCTGACAGACTCAGAGGTTCCCATGACACCCTCATTTTTTCATTCTATTTTATTTTAATATTTATTTTTGAGAGAGAGAGAGAGTGCACAAGTGAGGGAGAGGCAGAGAGAGAGGGAGACAGAATCTGAAGCAGGCTCTGGGCTATCAGCTGTCAGCACAGAGCCTGATGCGGGGCTTGATCTCACGAACCAGAAGATCCTGACCTGAGCCGAAGTGGGACGCTTCACCGACTGAGCCACCCAGGTGTCCCCCCTCCTTGGTTTTGATTAATTTGCTGGAGCTGCTCATAGAAGTCAGAAACATTTTACTTACTAGGTTACCACTTTATCAAGAAAGGTACAACTCAGGAGCAGCCAGATGGAAAGATCTACAGGACGAGGTTCGGAAAAAAGGCTTAGAGTTTCCGTGTCCTTCCAGAGCAAGTCACCCACCCCAAACTGCCATGGGTTCACACACCCGGAAGCTCTTCGAACCCACTCCTTTTGGATTTTTATGGAGGCGTCATTACACAGGCATGATTGATTCAGTCATTGGCCTTTGGTGATTGAACTCGATCTCCAGCCCCTCCCCCCTGCTGGAGGTCGGGGGAGGGGGGGTGGGGTGGAGGTGGGGGTGTGGGACTAAAAGATGTAACCCTGGAATCACAGGGTTGATTCCACAGGCAACGAGCCCTAATTCACAGGGCAGTCCAAAAGTCCCTTCATTAATATAACAAAAGATACCTTTGTCACTGTCCTCACTTATGACATGCCATGGGTTTTAGGAGCTCTGTGTCAAGAACCAAATATGTATGTCTAATTATAAAATTGCAATATCACAGATACCCATTCTCTGACCATTTCATACTGAAATAACTAAATTATGCAGTAATAAATTATTTGTTCAGACATTTTGAAGGACAAGAGAAAGGTAACCTAAGATATTTTAAAAGGTAGCATCAGAAAAAAAAGTAATTATAAAGTAGAAACATAGTTAAGCTGGTGGTGGTCCGACCTTCAACTGCCTTCTTTTGCTTTCTGATTGAGTAGTTAAGGGACCTTGTAAAGGCATCTCTACCTTCTTTACCCAAGGAATTATCAGCTTTTATGTGAATAATATCAAGGTGCTGTGATCTGTTGCCCTCTGCTATGATATGCTCTCAGCAACTCCTAAGACACTGTTAAGCATTAAACAGACCCAGGCTCATTGAAAATGGTGATCTTTATACTTTTTAATTCAAGGAAACGAATAGCTAATTTGGGGTAGGAAAGCATAACAAGACATGTTTACAGTTTCTTCTTGATGATAGGGGCAATTGGTACCAAAATTTATTCAACCACTCTCCTAGTTTCTGAATTTGGGGCTGAGTCACATGCAAAAGTAAAATATTAGAGCCTTTGAATAAATTCCTTATTTAACCTTCCCTTAGAATTTGCTTAATTGGCATGGGTTCTAAATTATAAGCCACAGAAAAGAATATACTTCTAATTTTTTCTTTAGATGTGATTCACATATAAAATTCACCCCTTTGAAATGCACAATTTAGTGATTTTATGTATATTTACTAAGTTGTACCACTATCACCACTATTTAAGTGTATAATATTTTCTTTACTCCCCAAAGAAATCCCATACCCATTAGCAGTTGCTTTTCGTTCCCCCTTCCCCCGTCTCTGGCAACAATTACTTCACAGTCTATTCCCTATGGATATGGCTATTCTGGACATTCCCACCTTTTGGATAAACCAAGTCATGTTGATTATTCTTGTTTCACTTCTATCAAGAGTCCTCTGCACTCTCCTAGAATGTACTCTTTCTATATGGAAAGCCTTCCCTGTGAAAATATCTGCATAAAGAACTTATGATTTTATTCTTATATCTTATTGTCATATCCAGGTTATTAGTTCCAGGAGATCAGGGAAAATATCTTAAGGTTTAGCGTTTACTGGGGACTTCTGTGTTATCAGGACTTCACCGAGCTTACATATTTGTCGGGCACCTACTGCATGTTAGGCCCTGTGCTGTGTGCTAAGGATATAGTCTCTGCCTCAGAATTACCTAAGCCTCATCACAACCTTTGATGTTTTATACTGTTCATGCAATCTTATACACAATGGACTTGAAGTCCAGGTTTTCCCAACAGGCAAGTGAAGAAGAAGGATATGAACTCAAGTTTGGACAGCCTTTCCAACTCACACTCTCCCCATCATGGTCCCCATCACAATCTTCATATGAAGATTCACCACATGGACCTAATTCAGTACTTATCACTCACTGTGTTGATCCATGTTACTGTTGGTGTTGGTCCTCTTAACACAGCCCTGTGGTAGACAATTTAAGAGTTAATAAACTTGTTTTAAAAAGAAGTAGAAAAATGTTTAACCTCACAAATTATTAGAGAAATGCAAAGCTAAAGAAGAAGGAGGCACTATTTTACATGTGCTAATAAACATTTTTAAAGTAACAATATGCAAGTGTTTGCAATATCTTTACATTTGATGAAAACGTGAATTCTTAAAGTCCTTGGGAAGACAATAGCTGCCAAAACAAACAAAAAAAGTTCAGTCCCCTGACTTAAAGGAATTTAATGTAAAGAAATAATCCAACAGATGAGAAGAGTTTTATGTATGAAGATATTCACTATAGCATTCTTTCCAATGGTAATGCATTATTTAAATGTCCAAGAATAGTTTAATAAGTGGCATAGTATGGCAGATATTTTTAATGGAACATTACACAGCCACCAAAAGTGATAATTATGAAGACCTGAAAAACGTTTTAAAACAATGAAAAAAAAATGGTGTTTTAAAAAACATATATATAAAACATATATACTTATATTTAAACCTTGAATACAATTATATAACAATTGCATGTACAAACAAGTTTTAAAAACTGAGGACAATATCTGGCACATGGTAAATAGTAAATATTGGTTGAATGAATGACTGCCTGAACAGAAATAAAGAAACACTCTGCATGGCATGTAATGTCCTTTTCACAAATTACGAAATTTAAGTAGTGTATTCTGGTTGAAGAAAGACTTTTAATAAGACTAAAGGCTATGTAGTGACTCAGGAAATGTCGATTATAAAATATCATTGCAGGTCTAGAAAACATGTAATATTTTAAATGATGCATGCATACAAATGATTTATAACAAAACTTTAGAACATGTAGAGAATGTTAGTGAATACATCAACAATCATAATAGTTTTATTAATGTGGCATAATAGTGTTTTTGTATTTTTAAAATAATTTATCATCTAATTCCAAAAATAAGATAGCTTGGCTAAGAGTAATAATTAAGAACACAAAGCCATCTGCTAGTGGAGAAAGTAACCATGTAGGAGAAAGGAACAGAGACAAGCTCTGTTCTGTTCTGCAAGCTGTGAAGTTGAGCTTGTTGCTACAATAGACAGTCAGAAGGGAGAGAGATCTGTGGTGGGTTTCATAACAATCCCTACCATTTATTGGATGATGACTCTGCCTGGTTTATGCTAGAAACATTCCATATGCTATCTTGTATCCTTATGGAAGAGTGTGGTAGATATGGAGGCCACCTCCCACTTACTGTACGACCTTGGATAACTTCATCTGTAAAATGGGAATAATAACAGTATCCACCGCACAGAGTTGCTGTAAGGCCCAGTGCCTGGCAGGCAAAGTGTTCAATGGTAGCTATTCCCATCGTAACTTGGAAAGATATTATTATTCCTTTCTTACAGGAGAGTAAACTGAGGTTTATAAATATCAAAAAGAGAAGACTCAAACCCAAACACATCTGCCAAACACAGAACCCAAACATTTCCCACCGTACCTTGTCAAGTATATTGCTGATGGGAGGGAATGTTCATTTCGAGGAGACCTCAAAGGGAAGCACATCCTCCGCTCACAATTTTACACGTTTGACAATCGGAAAATTTCCCACAGACCACGTTCTAGTTTCATAAATTTGAAACTGTGTTACTCCTCCATTGCACAGGTAATGCTGGGGCCAGCTGCTGCAAGACACATTCATGTAACAATATCTGCCTCGTAACTTTGCTTTGTGATGCGGGGGTGAGTCAGCACAGTAGTGGTAGGCATCAACTGGGAAGCCCCTCTTTATACCGTGATGGCCACCAAACCATATAAATACATCCTATTAAAATGAAACAAAATATTTCCCCAGATTAACTTCCCCTTAACTGGATCTCAAAAATACACGTACTCTAAGGCCAGCTGAATGAAACAAGGAGAAGCATGACAGAAAGGAGGTCAGAGTGGAAAGACACCAGGGTGTTAACTGATCAAGATTAGATATCTTTTTTCGAAATTGCTCAAAGCACATGACCACCTGAACACTACCAGGGCCGCTCCCAGAGCCTTCGAAGGGACCTGTGCAAATGAGGGGTCCTGGAGCTCAAACCTCATTAGCGTCATGATACACCTGCCTTTGACTGTCACTTCCTCAGTGAAAGGAAAGAAAGTTTTAGAGAGACAGAGACAGAGCCATGAGTGGGGGAGGGGCAGAGAGAGAGGGAGCCACAAAATCTGAAGACGCTCCAGGCTCTGAGCTGTCAGCACAGAGCCTGACATGGGGCTCGAACACAGGAAGGGCAAGATCGTGACCTGAACAGAAGTCAGATGCTTAACCGACCCAACCACCCAAGTGCCCCAATGCTTGTAATTTTGAATGGTATAATCTAAAAACATTTTATTGTATATAAAAAAAGACATGCACATATAATGCACATTCCAAAAAAAAGGCCTTATTTCCGGGGTACTGGAAAGGTTAGATAGCACATTAACTAGCTCTGGCAGGAGGAGAAGCTTATTGGTCATCACAGCCTCTGGTTCTTCTTTTATCCTACATCTTGGAAGTCCACTCATGGGCCTCTCCCCACTGTCACCATTGCGGAACACGTCTCCACATCTCTTCAGTTCTCTAGTTGCCATTGCTAGGATGCTTATAACCCAGGGGTGCCTCAGTCACCAGAAGCAGCCAGAAAGCGACTCTGCCTTTCTTTGCTGTTGCACTTTTACCTACCCAGATCTATCTCAATCCATAGCTTTGCTTTAGCTTCTTTGCTTCTGACTTTTTGCAGAGTAGAAATTAACTCAAGTTGTTAGAGGGGGAAGAACTGTAAATTGTAGCACAAAAATAGTCTGTCAAATCAAAGGAAAAGGAAGCCGTTCTAATTTTGGCCACTGCAAATACATTAAACCACTTATTGAAGTTTTCTTGGTGCCTTAATATTACATGACCTCATGGCCTTCATTCCAGGCACCCGAGATTAATCAGCTCTGTAAGGAAGGTAGACAGTGTCAGAAACTAAACAGGAAATAGGGCACCCCAAATCTGGGGACAGTCACTGTGAGACTAGAACATAACAGCACATCTGAATTTTGTAAGGTCACAGAATAGACGATTCTATTCAGGAATCCTTTAGTAACAAAAGAAGGCTGTGAGCAGCAAGTGGAGGAGGAGGATAAAGTGGATAAGACCCTTCGCCTACATTAATTGGGAAGATATGTGGACTCTGGGAGTAAGACATGTCTACAGTAGTTTTTTGAGGGGATTAGTTACCTCTCTAAAGTTATGACTTTGGGAAGAAATCAGTAGGAAGTTTTGGTGACCAGGTGGCAGTTAATTATGACATTTCTTACGTGGCAAGAGTTGTTTTTAAGCTTGAATTTTATTTGTACTTAGTTATTTTAAAATGCAAAATAACTTTCGTTGTTACTTGGAATGTTACAACAGGGACCTTAGTTAAGCAACTATAGGTATTTCGCTTTTTAGATATTGTCCGATAACACACACACCATAAAACAAAAACTCTCTGGCTTCACCTCTCACCTGGGTTAGCAGGGGAGATATTTTCAGTAACTTCTGGTATCTGGCCATACACCTTAGGGCCCCCCACCTCCTCCCCCTCACCCCAGAGGAAAGAATCACCTAGATTTTCCTCTCGGATTTGATCTGTGGATATGTAACCGAGCAGGTCTCGGGGGCCTGTGGCTTGCTCGGTTTCTAGCAGAGCATGCCATCTTTTCAGTTCGGGGTTCAACATCAAGCTTCAGGATGATAAGCGTGTCTCCTCCATTGAAGGCAAGTACTTTGCTCTTCTGGATTTCATTCCATAGCGTGTATACACTCCTGTTCATCTCACCCGGCTTTTGCCCACCGTATAAAACTAAGAACATTTAGTACCATATGCCAAACCAACGTGCATTTGCAGCAGTTTCAGCATCACTAATGGTTGAATCAGAAATGATGCTAGCACTCCCGATCAGCTATATCCAGAGAGTAGGCTGGTGGTACTCACCGTGCCCTGCCGTGGGATTTGATCTTGACGTCAGGTCCATTCCTGTTGATCCCAAGTCCAGAAGGAATGCCTAACCTGATGGTAGCTGGTCTAGGACACGCTGTGTATTGGGGTGGTTTCTTTGTAAGGGTCTTTCACCTAATGGATGGTTCTTTTTATCAGTTAAAATATTCCTGTCAGAGGATTAAACTTGGGCCCCAGAACGCGACCTGATCCAACAGAATTTGCTTTTTCTGAATGGGTGCGTTTTTCTACTGAGGCAGCAGAAGGAAGTCAGCCAGAAAAAAAAATGTGAAGAAATTAGCCTTTCTCGGTGCGAAGGGGACTTGGCCGTGGGGCTTGGTATCTGAACCACACACTGGACCATGGATTGTTATCTTTCAAAGACTTGGGACATCATTTGGTGGTTTCAAGGCAGATCAGATCTATGGGTTTAGGCAAAGGTAAAATGGTAAACTGGAAAGACAATGACTCATGAGGAAATGGAGATGGTGATGGAAATTTCGAACCAAAAGGTAAAGTGGGCTTGTTGTGCTCTTTATTTTCACGATGAAACTTTACACAACACTCTAGTTGTTCCTGTTCAAGGGATCTTATTCTTTCTTAAGCTTCATTGCTAAGCTATTCTCCAAAGTCCTCTGAACATTGGGATCAGGATCTAGTAAGGGAAGACAATTGCAACTGTTATGCACGAAAAGAGAGCATCCAGCTCCCACTGTAGGTCAAACCAACAAAGAGCAATCGTGTCCAGAAGATGAAGTGTGTGTTAGTGTGGCAATGTTTCATCATTTCCAACGAAAGCGAAGAGACGGAATGATGATTCAAGGAAGAGAATTTTTGTCCAGGTTATTGTTATCTCAGAAAGAATAGCACAAAGTTGTATCCAATGCTGTCTTTATATACTAATACTTCTTTTCCTTCTTAAAATCATACTGTCTGATCTGATTCCTTCAGGATTGAGATGGCAGATGTGGATTGATTCTACCTGCCCACAGTGCCTGGTGGTATTCTTGACTTCAGTGGGACCTTTGTCTCAACCTCCATACTTGCCATAGCAAAGTTGAGAAAGAGAGAGAGAGAGAGAGAGAGAGAGAGAACTAGACTAATTTGTAAAATTTGCAATCCTGTGCCCTTTTCAATTTGGGAGAGGGGGGAGGAAAAATTATATACAAATTACCTCATTTTTTGTGTAAATCAGATTTAAAATTTCTGGGTGAAAATGTCACCAATCAAGATACTGAATTTTTCTGATCACAGTATAATGTTTTATCCTGGCTCTCACCACTCCCAGGTTTTTACTACTCTATGAAAGCTCTGAATTTTGGAAAAGGAAACAGAAGGCTTTTGTAGCAGAGCTAAGACTGGGGCTGCTGCATTGACAAAGTAGAAACCATGTTTGTGAGTATGGAGAAAGGAGGACACTAATATGTGGTCAAGACATGGGGGCACAGCACACGATTCTTGTCTGGGACTGAATTTATAGCACGCCTAGTGGAAAGCATATAGGCCTTTAGATCAGACTAAACCTTGGTTTTATTGCTTAGATAAAAGCTGTATAGCTTTGGGCAAGTTGATTTATCCATTTGTTCTCAAATTTTAGCATGCATTAGAATCCCCTAGAGAGGGCTATATGCATACAGATTACAGGGACTTGTCCCAAAGTTTCTGATTTAGTGTTGGGTGGGGTCAGGAATTTCCACTTGTAGCAAGTTCCCAGAGGTCCGACTTTGAAAACCATCCGAGTAACCCAAGCTTAGTCTCAATCTTTTCATTTGTGAAATGGTGCTAAGGCTTAAAATAATATCTAACTTGTATTGAGTGCTTACCATATGCCAGCCAAACACTATGCTAACTATGTCACAAGTTTATATCATTTAGTTCTCAAAGAAACCTCACAAGAGTTGGTTTTCTCTCACAGAAGTGGTAACTGAGACACGGAGAGTTTGCTTAAGGTTAAACACCTAAGAAGCAGTTGAGGCAGAATTTAAACCCAGGAAGTCTTGGGACCAGAGCCTATGCTCTTAACCACGCCTCTATGCCAACTTTTGAAATGAAATGAGATCATATGTAAGGTATCTATTATGGTGTTTGGCTCGCTTCATACACGTAGTGACTGGTGGTAATTTTGAATTGTTCTTTCTTGAACTAACCCAGGGGTGGTAATAACAATAATAATAATAAACAGAGAACAGGAAGATGAAGTGCCTGTGTTCTCAGTGGCTTCTTCTATCATAAGGTGCCAGGCTGGTGGCTTGGCTCCCTGAGCCTCTTTTCTTCCTTTGCTTAATAGAAATAGGTATGTCAGAGAGATACATGGGAGACTCAGCTTTCAGAGGTTCCACCCTACCATTTTGTCTGGTGTGATGTGCCACAGTTAAAAAGCCCTAGATTTTACTCTCTTGCGTTGAGACAAACCCACAACCCCAAAGCAGTTTCTACCATCATCCGGATTGGCTCAGGGCTTGGCCAGAAGGGAGTGTGTTATCTAGAGCCAAGCTTTGGCATTCTTACTGGAACCTGAAACCACTCAAGTTCAAATATATCCCCATGAGCCAACTTTGACTATCTGGCTAAAGTAATGATAACATTTAACAAATATCACCAGATAGGGCATGTAACTGCTCTGAAGATAAAAACTGATGAAGAGCATGAGAAGATCCTGCTTATTTGTTGCATCATTTTATCTTTTTTTTTTTTTGAATGTTTATTTTTGAGAGAATGTGAGTAGGGGAGGGGCAGAGAGTGGGGGACCGAGGATTGGAAGAGGGTGCTGCAATGAGCCTGATGTGGGGCTCCACGCCTCAAACCATGAGATCATGACCTGAGCTACAGTTGGACGCTCAACTGACTGAGCCACCCCAGATGCCCCTGCATCATTTTGCCTTTAATGAAAGTCAGTGGAATGATTTTTGGGGGAGTGGAAGTCACTTCCAGGACTGGTGCCCCAAGTTGTCACTAACTTTTCCTAAGAAGAAATCATAACCTTGATGTTTCTAAGCTTATAGACCTCAACAAACACCAAACTAAACTTTGAATTAAGAAAGATTTCCCTGGTTCAATGCTTTGTTAATTATCAGCAGCAGCAGGAGAAATGGTGACTTATCATGGGGGATATTGTGATGTATATTTTCTATATTTGGCTCTATTTGGAAAAAAAAAAGCCTTTTTAAAAAACTGCGTTTTTAAAAATGTTTATTTCTGAGAGAGAGAGAGAGAGAGAGACAGAGAGAGAGCAGGTGAGGGGTAGAGAGACGGGGGACAGAGGACCTGAGGCAGGTGTCACACCAACAGCTGAGACCCGGTGTGGGGCTCAAACCCATGAGCCATGAGATCGTGACCTGAGCTGAAGTCGAATGCTCAACCTACTGAGCCACCCAGGTGCCCCTGGAATAGAATGCCTTTAAAATCAAACCAGGCCTGCCGCTTTGCTTTTCTGATATTTCTTCATTTACATTTTTAAAAAGGTTAGTCATACATTGCAAACAAATTTAGTGAAACTTATATTGCAAAAATCTGACATGTATAAAAAGAAGGAAATAAACCAAAATCCAATTATTTGTGGTTGTAATTGGAACTAGTCCAGTCCCTCAGGATTGAACTACCATTCCCTTGAGAAGGCAATATGGATTACCAAAGATAAGAACGTGATGAATGGGGATGTGGCTTTTATTTCTGTGACTGTGACTATTAAAACAAACATACGTGTACATACATTCATACATACATATGTTTATGTATATCTACAGCACACATTTTTCTTTTGGTTATTACATCTTGAAAACAAAGAGGAGAAATTCAGAATGGAAAATGTAGTTGACAAAATTGGACCCTTTTCATCAAGAAGAACAATGCATCTTTCTGGCTCTGTTACAGTGCTCTGAGCGAGTTGTCCTAGTCCTGCACGGATTGCATTTTCCCATCGACACCACTGACCTCCAGAAGGGGACCTTATGAGGATTATCAGGACAGTGTTAGCAAATGCACGCAGAGTTCCCTGGCTAGGAGGCAGCATTGGAAATCAAAGCACCATTATGTTTGGCACTTTTGATAATCTAAGGTCTATCTGACTTCTCTAAGGCTTCCTATACATAAAACCATAAATATCGGATCTTAGTGCCTGTAAAAATTCCATTGCCGGTTACTGCTCTGCATTCATGAGCTGGGGACCTTTGATGTTTTCAGTCTACAGAGTTTCTAATCTTTCTGCGAAGTAAACGGAGCACTCATTCTTTTACCGTTTACATTCGGTGCTTTAATTTTGTAATTCCACCTTCCCTTCCCCCTTCCTTCCTACTTTGCAAATCTCACAGGTGTCTGGTCAGACCTGTCAGGTGGGTCTCTGTTTGCCTGTCATTTGGGAAGCTGATGGTCTTACCTGGGCATGGCTGATTGCACAAAGCGGAACAGGGGTTAGTTTGAATTGCAGGTGTGAGCAATCAGTGTAGATCAGCACTAATCCTTCAGATATTAGAACTGCCAAGCTGTTGCAGACACTGCAGAAAGAGCCAAATGCTGAGTGTGACTGGAGGTGTCTGTGTGTGTAGCCAATGGTTTCCAGTGTTGAGGGATTTTGTGTTTTTAGAGCATGGTCTCCCTGACTCTTACGACGACATTTCCTTATTGGGGCCCCATTCTGTTCATGGCTGCATGAGAAATCATGGTGACCGGAGATAAATAAGAAACTGATTACATCTTTGGGTAGTTTGTAACCTAAGGGAGAGACAATGATGCACAGCCTAATGGTACAAGCTCAGGCTACAGAATTCTGAGTTCAAATACCCATTCTGTCATTTATTGTCTGCTTGCCCTTGTGCAAATTTCTTGTTCTCACTGGGCTTCATTTCGTCATGTACAAAATAGGGATAATACCTACTTGGAAGAGTTATTGTCTCTGGCACATAGTAAGTGCTAAATGCATGTTAATTGTTGTTATTGCTATTTTTTACTAGTATCATTAGAATGTGGTAAAAAACCTGAGTGGTACATATGGAGTGAGAATAGGAAGATACCACACCCAGTCCGGGAGCACAAGGAAACTTACAGGAGGGTTGGGATGCCAGGAACCCGAGCCTTGAAGATCCAGACAGGATCACAAGGAATGGCCTTAACAATGCCTGGTGTGTGGACTCTGGGACCAGCAACAAGTTCATTTGGATTGGTGTGATAGAGACAACTGTCCAAAGGGTCCAGTTTGTCAAGGACTGGCTCATAAGGGGTTTGTCCTTTCAGAACCAGTTCTGAGATATGAGACCTCCAGCAGTCATTTGTCCAAAGGTTTGGTTGTAAATACTATCGCTGTGATACACCTGTTGTCAAAAAGCCAGGGCACATCGGAGGCACACTTTCCTTCTTGCCAGTGACTTTGATTGACTATGTGCGCATTCCTCAGCCAAGGGATGTTAGAAGTAACTGCTCCATCTGGAAGCATTTGCCTTTGATAATTTTAAGACTGCAAACATGAGGGGGAGGTTGCCCTTGGGATCCTTTAGTGCCTTTAAGCTTCATATAAAAATATAGGGTCATAAACCCATGAGGTCCAGGAAGCCAAAGACAGCTTAAGACTGAGATACACATTATGAGATGATGGATGTTAACCAAACTTATTTTGGTAATCATTTCATAGTACACATAAGTCAAGTCATTGTGCTGCACAAAGTGCTGTATGCTAGTTATAGCTCAACAGAACCAGAAAGAAATGTTTTTAAATAAAAACTTGAGATATGTAGAAAGGTGAGTTGTGAACAGAAGGATTGGTCACAGTATCAGGTGGAGAGTAACAGGTGAAGTCAGGAAGTCTCTGTCATTTATTAATGGGGAGACTCTGGGGCAAGTCACCTCACCTTCCAGGGCCTCAGTTGCCTACAGAAAATTAGAGTGTCATCCTGATCATTAGCGGAAATAAATTTTTTACTTTAAGTCTTTCTTAGGCAGCAGCAAAAGCCCTTTTGAAACCGATAAATCCACTCCAGAAGAGCAAGGCATACGTGATATAAATGCAGAGCAGCTCCGGCTGGTGGGTTCAGGGCCCTGCCAAGGCCTCAGGGTTCTCTCTTGCAGACTGGGGGCAGCAAAGGACACCTGGGTTTCTGTGCCGATGGACTGCAGGATCACTGAGATTCCTCATACTTCCAGCGTGCTACAAACCTCCCATAGCTTAAATTTATGTGGCAGTGTGTGTGGGTGTGTGTGTGTGTGTTGGGGGGGGGGGGTTGGGGGTTTTAACTGAACTGAAAAGTTTTGTAGAAAATAAACTCATAAAAAGCTTCTCTTGTAGCAGATTGCATATTTACGTATGCAATGGTTTTCATTCACAAGACATATTTTGTTTTATTAATGATGCCAGAGCTCCAACACCAAGTGCCCTGATAAGAAGGGCTTTGAAAAACTGCATCTTATTGCAACTTAGAGATATGCTTATTCATATGGGAAGTTGTCTTTGTTAGGAATGATACCCAAGTGTATGCAGTGAAACTCTTGCCTGGCATTGAAATAGAGGTGAGGAAACTTAAAGGAAGAGATTTTTTCTTTGCAGCAGAAGAGGCTTCCCCTGGAGTTGGTTGATGCTTGTCTATTGATTATTTGCCAAGAAAGAGTAGCATGGTGGTACAGAAGGGTAAATGCTCTATCCTGGAGAAGTCTGGGCATAAAGGAGAGTGACTGAAAGACACGGTCATCTTAAGCATTCAAAAGTTTCCTAGTCCACTCCTGCCTCTGTTGGAACAGTCAACACTCGGCTGGAGAAAATGATGCCTTAAAGCTTGGACATTATGTAGCTCCTGGCATTGTTATCCCCTGGCAGCAAAGCATCCGTGGAGAAATAAGATAGTGTACCTATAGTGTCTCTAATGCGACAAAAACTTGGACTGTACGATAAGCAGGATGATTATGTACACACCTGAGGATTAATGCATCATAGAGAGAAATCATATCCGATACTCAGTCACCAACTGCTGTCATAGAATACCCGTGGTCAGTTGGCATGCTCCATCTCAGAGGAGCAGCTGTATAGATCAGAGGATTCCTATGACCTTCCTGAGCCACTCAAACACCTTTGCAGCTGGGAAGCCTCTGTGGCTAGCAAAGGGGTGTCACGTTCTCCTCTGTGCCTCCCTGCCTCATTTCCATCATGTATTCAACGAGTAGGTTTCCTCCTAGAAGATTTTATCTTTAGAAAGTTCCAGGTTTATCAATAATTCCTCGAGAGTTATGCTTGAAATTCTATGCTAATTTCAAATTCTATACTAATATTGAATTACTATGCTAATTTTTTCATACATCTAAATGCACATTATTATACACATTATAAAAGGAAAGCAAAGAAACAAGTCCTACCAAACAGAAAAGCCAATAATAGCGAGCTGAAGTCTGTGTGTTGGCTCTCCCAGAAGGGATAGCTGTATAGCTGTATTATTCCTACTGTGTAAGGATATTTTAATTCAAACCTTAACACTATGAAAAGTCCCTCTGCAGTCTTCCTGTAGGAAGTAATAAATGGTATTTTTATTATTGTCATTTTTAGTCTCTATTTGTTAACTGATTGATCCTGTTGATGATTGTGTCTGAATCATGAACTCATTAAATACAAATTACTTATCTGAAATTCTCTAGAAGAGTTACCTTGTCTAGGACTGGGTATTAGTTGTCCATACCAAGAGCACACACAAGAAGTGGCCCACAGTCAACCAGCTAATGATACATTGACTTTCTGTAAATGGGAACCCATTATAAATGAATTCATTATAAATTTTAAACAAATAATAAATTATTATAATAAATAGTTTAAGATGCTCCTGAGGCATGATTAAGCCTTTTTGGAGGCAGTTCCAATATAACTCGGTTCAGACCAATTCACCAATTCCTAAAACACATGGGATTAATATTAAATAAACACACTGGCAAAGTGATAGGAGTTAAGTCACTTTCTAGACTTGCTAGCTTAATGCTAATGTGGACAAAGCTTAAATGGCTAATTCTACCTAGAAAGGAAGGTTTGAAGAGCTATCGCCTCTCTATTCTTTTTGACCCCTTTGCTAGTTAGGGTGTTTTTCTTAGCTTGAGTGGAAAAAAAAATACCCCCAAAAGATTGCTAGGTATTTCTTTCCTTCGGTTTACTGTTTCAGCCAAAGTATAAGACCTTACTTAGATGACTAGCAATTAAGGAATTTTTGTGGTTTATTTCCTGATCTAACTGCTTACTTCTGAAGAAAGCAATTCTGACAAGTTTGTGTTAACCTGGATCTGACCAAAACTGTAGATCCAACTACATTTTTGAAAGATTTAGTAGAAGAGTTGGCCTGGAATTTTAACAGTAACATCCTTCTTAATGTTGCTCTTCCTTGATCACATGGACTTTATTTTCTCTCCTTAGATACTGATTTTGTAGAAAATGTATTTCCTGTGCATTAACTTAATATTTTAATAATATTGGAGACCTGCAGCTGAACTAGAAGTCAGGTGACTAGTAAATCAATGATGGTAATTCTACTTACAATAGTATTTTGAGTTAATAAAACCCTTCACTTATAAAGATCTCAATACTGTTTTTATAAATTTGATTCATTGTTTTGTTAGCACTAATTGAATATGGACTTAACTTTTAATTATTTTTCAAAGCATTATTATAAGGAAGAATAAAAAAAAACGTTTTAAAATCCACTTTCCAGGGCCTCCTGAGTGGTTCAGTCAGTTGAGCCTCAGATTGCTGATTTCAGCTCAGGTCATGATCTCACAAACCATGAGATAGAGCCCTGTGTCAAGCTCTGTACTGACAGCACGGAGCCTGCTTGGGATTCTGAATCTCTCTCCCTGCCCTGTTCTCTCACTCTTAAAATACATAAATATTAAAATAAAATCCATTTTCGAGGAGGAGAAACCCAGAGGTGTCACATTCCATGTCAAGATGCAGAACTACATCTTTCTGATTGTTGGTTATGATGGATAGTTGTAGTGTCAACTGAGGCATGCATCAGCAGCTTGAGAATACCCCAAGGACCAGACACTTTCATGTCTCTGTTTGCTGATAGACGCATTGGCTTCATCCTAGGATGCTTCGCTAACAATTGCAAGATGGCTGCTGGCAACTCCTATAGTTGTTTGCTGCCTGGTTGACACAGCAGATGAGCATGGCCAGTTTTGCTTCAGTATTCCCCGCAGAGATTCTGAGGTCACCCTTACGAGACTGGCTTAATCACAGTTTAGGGAGCCTCACGCACCATGTCCACTGGTTATGAGAATGCAAGGTGCTCATTGGCCTTGTTAGAGTCACAGACTCTATGTCTGTGGTCCCAAGGCAGAGTTAGCAGCATCCAGAGCACATGGTCTAAGACTGGGGGAAGAAGTTCCCCTGGAGCAAATGTCCATGAGATTGATTACCACTTTACACAGCCACACTTGGAGAAACACTGTGGAAGGTGAAGGGGGGTGGGTGTGGAGAGGTGGTAAGAGAGTGAAGGTGCTGGGGGCTCTTGAGCAGGAATGTGGCAGAGTCAAAACGGCAATCTAGGCATTTGAGAATTATGATGATAATGATAGTATCTTACATAACTAGTGCTTTGTATTTTCTAACGTGCTTTCACTTACCTGATTCAGGTCTCAATTTTTGATATGCTTTCTTTTTACTGCATTCTCATTTACAATAGAAGTTATTGCTCCATCAGCTTCATCAAAGAAGACTACTCATTTCGAAGGTCCCTAATTCGCTCACAGAATATTTCTTGAATTCCTGCTATGTGCCAGGCATCACATTAGATGTAATAAATCCTTTGAATTTATTAAGAGGTAATAACAAACAAGCCACTATGTTGAGTCATTAGTTACATGAAAGCACAGGGTGGCAAATCACTAATCTAGTCTAGAGAGAGAGGAGCCGTCAAGGAAGATTCTCAGAGTAGATGATATCTCAACGAAAATCTCCAAGACAAGTAGGAATAAGCCAGATGGAAGGATGGAAGGCCAAGATTGGAGAGAGAGTAAAACCTCCCAAAAGAGGGAACAACATGTGCAAAGTTCCTGGGGTGAGAGCATGGTGTGTAGAAAAACTGCATGCAGTTGAATATGGCTGGAACACCAAGAAGTGGGTGCTTCAGTTGCGGAGATGAAGGAGGCTGGAGAGATTGGTTATGGACACAGTGTGGGGTGTCTTGAATGCTTTGAGATTTACCCAAGGGAATGCAGGGACATGGAAAGCTTTTAGAAAGGTCAGTCAGCATATAGAATGGAAAATGGATGGGAGCAGGAGGGTGGGGGGAAAGAAATGGGACAGGAAGGCCACCATGACTGTTTTAGTCACTGAGGAGTGAGGTGATGATGGTCTGACGTAAGCTGGTATTAGAGGAAGGAAAATAAGTATTTTGATTTGTGTGATATTAAAATGGAAAACGCACAAAACATTATTTTACCTCAAGAAATAATAAGTGGTCAGATTCAGAACTTTTCTCTCCTCACTCAAGTTTCTCTTAAAACAAATCCCATGGGACCTCCTTCATTCAGCAAGCATTAATTGAGCACCTGGTGTAAGCAGATTATAGCAAATATTCTACCACTGTTCAGATGTGGGCATTTTTGTCAGCTTAAGTTGTTTAAAATATGTACATTTGCAGCTTTTAGATATATCACAAAGTCAGTTTCTGTCCTGTTTTACTTCATTTCAGATTGTTCTGAATTCATATTATTTTGAGTGCAAGAGAAAATGTTTTCAAAGGGAGCTGCGGGATAACTTGTTTTTTAGCAACTTTTCCTAAGCTAAAAAAATCTTGTTCATTTTTCCGATAGTATCTGGGAAAGAAAGATAAAGAAGTGTATCCAGAAGATCACTTTATCACTTTGTAAAACTGTGCAAAATCACTACAGAAATCACTCCCAATGCATTTTGTGGGGCTTGCTCGAATTTCAAAATTAGGACAATTCTGTATTCCAACAGATGCAAATGAGGAAAGGTATTTAGCTCCTTCAGGGAATAAAAGGATTTAGGCAAACATGCAGCATGTGTTTACCAATTAATTCAGCTAAATTTTGATGATGTCCGATGCTTAAAAACATTCTATTTACTTACAGAATTAAAAGTCTCTACACTTCTTCATTATCAGCAGTCTGGTATATTCCTCACCCACGTATCAAGCTCCCCTAGTAATCTCTAAGCTGTTGCAATGCTTTACAACTTGGGCTGATAAAGGCAATTCTAATTTAGTGCTCACGTTAATTATCAGTAATATTAAATGAATATATTGGAGCTATTTACATGTGTCATTCATAGTTGCTGTATTCTAAAGAAAATGATTATAATTGTTCTTATTAGTTATCATATTTCATGCTTCTACAGTGAAGTTCTTCTTTTTCTCTCTCTCTTTCTTTCTTTCTTTGTTTTTGTTTTGGGGGGGTGGATATCTTAATGAGGAAAAAGGCTTACAATATTTTGAAATGTTCACAAAGCACCAAATAGCACTTTCTAATTCATTAGTCATAATTTATTGGACAATTCCTTTGTGTTATTTTATTTATTTCTGAGCTCATGTAAACCAGATTAAAAAAGAAAAATGGGGCAGTCAGTCAATCTTCTTTAACTGATAACTGGTAAAGAGATTAGAATACAGAACAAAAAACAGAATACCTCTGAGATTTGAAAAAGTTTACATTTCTCTGCATTTTGTTCTTAGTTTCATTAGAAATTAAAATATGAAACATGAAGCATAACTTTTGTTCCCTAAATATTACCCAATTAGAATCCTGACTCATAGTAAACCTGAGGATAACTTGTTTTGATAGTACCTTTCCCCTAAGCCAAAGCATTTCACCCTACCTATATTGAACAAAAACTTATAATTTCTAATATGTAATTACCTGCCTGCTATAGATGATTGATTAAATTTCAAAGTTGATTCAATATTCTGAACTTTGCTATGACAATAAAAGTTGCAGGATGTTCACTTGAATTGACTTACATAGAATAAAATCTGTTATTTAGTGCAATTGGGGGAACGAGGTGTTTTCAAAAAATGGATTGTTTCCAAATAGCTGAAGTTCAAATCTTTAAATTGTTTTTCACCCTGAGCACTCCTATTTATCATTCAAGGCTCAACTCAACATTGCCTTTTCTGGAAAGCTTTCCCTAATCTCTCTGCCAGCCACAGTCAGAGTTTATGCTCCCTTTTTTGTGACCGCACACCATTTTGTATTGTAAGCATCTGTTTTACTCATCTGTCCTTATCAGCCTCCTTTCTCCTCCCCCTCCATTAACTGTAAACTCAGTGTGAGTTGAGACTGTCCTGCTCATCTTTGTATTTCCAATGCCTCACACCATGTCTCATGTATAGCCGGTAGATTCTTACCATGAGACGGAAGCCATTTGTGAACAGACCATACATTTCCTTACCTTCTTAAACAGAGTTTATAATGAATAATAATCGTAAAATTTTTAATTACTTAGACTTGTCACCACAGGCCCAAAATGTTTGTAAACCCTGCAAATATGTGTCTGTCAGTCTCACAGTACACGACCGAGCTGCCTCGGGTCTGTGTGCCCTCTACGAGCTCCTGGGATGAGATGGGCTCTTGGTGCCAGATCTCTAGAGTTATCGAAGAATCCTGTGGGGTCCATTGAGGTAACTCCTAACAGCAGGGTGTCTGCTCCTCAATGCTTTAATTGAGCTTCATCTCTGTGTTATGTCGGTCTCAGCCTCTTGATAGTGATGCTATGGCTAGAAATGTCAGAGGCACTTGCCAGACCTGTATTTCTGGTAGCGAGCCCCCACAGACATGTTCCTCACAGGCCCTTGTGGTTGCAGGATGCATTTCAGTAAAAACCATGAAGGAACTTTGAGGAATGAAATTTATTATTCACAAGTCCTGGAAGGTATAAGACACACCCAAGGACTGCACAGTGAAGTCTGGGGTAGAGAAAGAGAGAAAGCTTGGACCCAGGCTTCTGCCTTTAGCAGGGCCCCAAGGTAGAAGTCTCAGGTTTCACAGGTATATTCTATTGGCTAGTTTGTTTATCTATCTATCCATCCATCTATCCATCTATCTATCCATCTATTTATCATCAATTTTTATTTGAGAGAGAGCACATGCACATGCACGAGCAAGGGAAGGACACAGGGGGAGAGAGAGAGAGAAAGAGAGAGAGAGAATCTTAAGCAGGCTCCAGCCCTGCACTGAGCCGTGCTCAGTCTCACCATCCTGGGATCATTACTTGAGCCAAAATCAAGAGTCTGATGCTCAACTGACTGAGCCACCCAGGGGTTCTCTATTGGCTAGTTTAAAGCATAAGAGTGGGACTTAGGGCACAGGAAGGGGGAAGTGGGGTCACTTGGGTGGTCAGTTCTGTAGGTCACCCAGGGCTTTCTGAAGGAGGGGACTTCATGGGTGGGGGCAGGCCCATTCCTTAGATGATTGTTTTGCTAGTAGCTTTATCATACAGCTAGCTGTATGTTTATTCAAGATGGATGTCATTTGAGTTGGATGCAATTAAAAGCTTAATGCCAGGTACTTATACTACACTCTGCTACTTCCGATGGTCCCTTTGTTTCTCTTTTCTCTTCTTTTTAGTTTAAGCAATTGTTGGCTCTTGAGCCAAATGTCCTGGTTTTCAGAGCAATCACCAACCTTTCCTCACAATGTGGAAGCCAACAACTCCCATTCCATCTTATGGCATCTTTCTGGTTAGTTTCATTAATGTTTGTTTTTCGAATTTTCAATTACTCGTTTACCTTTTCTTCTCTCCTGATAGAGAAAGCCTAATTAAAAAACAAACAAACAGACAAGAAAACCAAAGAAACAATCAAAACTCCAGACTCATTTTCATTCTGAATGTTTAAGCTGAATGTTTAATGTTTACAGAAATCTGTTTTCTAGAAGATAGAGGTGTGACTACAACTGATTCCCATCTCAAATGATTCCTTACAATTTAATTTGTATCTAGCAGAAAAATAAATGTATTTCTGCTTGGCAAATGCAAGTAGAATATTCTAAAGGTATCAAATTCATTTCAAGTAATTCTATAAACTTTTTGCTTGGATGAGTTCTTTGTCCATTTCCTTTAAATTCTTTCAAGACTCTCAATGGTCTTTATTTTTGTAACTCATAACTCTTACATCAGAACATGTTTTAGATAGTTAACCCAAATATTTCTTAGAGTGATTTTGCCTTTTCTTTACTGCATGATTCTCAGTGAAAACACAGATTCTTCATTTAGTACCAATCTAGTGCAGCCCTTTAAAAACTTAATGACTCCTCTAGCCTATAATTGTTAGAGCCAAAGAACTCATTAGTTTTTAGCATTTACTTTTAGGACTTACATACAAATCTGCTAATTTTTCCCCTTAATTGTCCCACCTTTCTTAAAATAAGATCCTTAGATCACTTGCATCAGAATCAGACTTTCTCGATAGTATTTACTGTAAAGGAAAAGTACCTCAAAATCGCACTCCACATACTCATTTATACAGTATCTCACTTTGTATAAAAATAGAAGTGACAACAACAAGGTGAGTAGTCCACTGATAACTAAATCCAGATTGTAGTCTACTGTGAGCCCCTAACCACCACCCCCTTTATCTATTCAAAGCCAGCTTGTTTTATTTTAATTTGTGTTGAAAAGGCCCCATAGAGGTCAAGTAATCTCTGTCAGTTCCTTTTGAGGAATTCTCCCCCTTTTCTAATCTCAGTTTTGATTCTCCTTTCTATCCATACTCTCTCTGGTTAGCTGCACCCAGTCTCATGGCTTTCAATAACATCTATAAGCTAATGGCTTCCAAATTTATAACTCTGGCCCAAACTTCCTCCTGGACTCAGGACCACATATTTAATTATCTACTTGTCATCTAATGGGCATCTCACATTTAACATGACTAAAGTTTAATTTTCGATTCCCATCTCAGTATCTGGAGCCCATATTTTTCAAGTCTTCCCCATTCCAATGAATGGCATTACATTCATTCATTTTCTCAGCCAAAAACCTAGGAGTCATTTCAGATTATTCTCTTTCTCTGGTCCCTTGCATCCAGTCTTTAGCAAGCCCTGTTCGTACAATATCCAACATGCATTCTGAATCTGACACTTCTTGCCCCCTTCATGAGTACCATGATGGTCTAAAGCCACTATTAGCCTTTGGCTAGTTGTATAACAGCCTCACCACTGTTCTCGTGGCTTTCACTCTTACTCTCTACCCAGTGGCAGAATCACCTTTTAGCTTTAGTCAGATTGCGTTGCTCCACTGCTCAAAACTCTCCTTGAGCTTCCCACTGTACTTAAAACGAAACCTAAAGTCCCTGCCATGGCCCTCAAGGCCTCTCTCCCATCTCATCTCCTGCTACTCTATCCTAACATGTTCCTATGTCAGGGTCTTTGCACTCGCTATTTCTTCTGTCTGGAATGCCCCTGCTCCACAGATCCACCCAAATTCCTCCATCACTTTTCAAGTCTCTGCCCACCTATCACCCTATTCAGGGTGGGAGTGGGGGCTTTTCTGTCTCAACTGCCACCCTTCCATCACTCTTCATTGCCTTACCCTGCTTGACTTTTCTTCAAGACATGTATACTACGTGTCATTATATTACATACTTACTTTTTACGTGTCTGTTGTCTGTTTTATTTCTGTCTGTGTGACTCTACTGTATGCACTCCTTGCTCACAGCTGTTCAGGGCCCACAGCAGGACCAGCACATAATATCTGTCGAATGTATGAATGTAATCCAGGTCCCTTCTTCCTATAATAATTCAGATAAACTATGGCTGAGAGTTTGAAAGAAACCATTTTGAAAATGTTCTATGATCTAAAATAACAATGAGATGACTCAGCATTGGCCGATCGTTAAAATAGCATGTTAACCTTTCCTTTCCTTTCTTGTTTCAAAGTATTTCCTTAAGTCTGATCAGCTTTGTTCTCTTATTGAGATTCCTCTCTTTATATCAGCTGAGTCTCTTAGGCCCTCTGCCAATCTAACCCAAATCGAAATTATAGCACAGTCATAACTGTTTTTATTCTTTGATCTGGCATGTGAATCTGTGGATATAAGTTATCCACAGCATTTCCTCTAACAAATTTCTTGATCTTGTTCCCTAATTTTATAAGTTACATGTGTTTTGGACATGTATAGTCATATTTTTACTCCCGAAGTAGCAAAGACATATGTTAAATTGGTATTAGGGATATTAAAAGCTCTTTTTTCTTAGTTTGGCATTATTAGCCATGCTTATGTAGGTAGTTGAATAATTATGCCCAGAATTTAGTATATGCATTAACTATGATAGAGTTCACCAGGAAATGTAAAAATAGAATAAAATACAACACTTTACTTGCAGATTGGAGGTGAGGTGATTGGTATGTTAATTAAAGGTGACCTCAGCACTCTTAATATTAACCTCCTGATTTTCTCCAGTGTTTCAGGTAGAAAAAAAAATTATTCTTCAATATTCCTAAGAATGAGATTGGATAAAGGACACAAATGAAGTCCAGACCAAGTACAAAAACATGAGCTCCTTCTTCTGGCTGCTCAACTAATGCAGACTTAGTCTGGGGATGAGATAACTATCTCAGCAGCCATTCCATCGCTCAGACTTCAAATTATAGTAATTATGACAATTTGTGCCAATAGCCATGAGGTGGGATTTTTGATGTGGTTAAAAATAACATCTGTAAAACCCAATAAAAATTACATTTTGCTAATTTTCTGATAAGATACTGTTTTAACTATACTGTGTCTTCTGCTGCTGCCAGTTTTCAATTAGAGCATTCCTTTAAAAAAATTTTTTTTAACCCATTTTGTCTCCTGGATCCAGTGCCCTCCTCAGCAATGCATTTGTTTTAATGCTCTTAATTAATTGTTTTGTGTGCATTTTCCCTTTCAAACTGATACTAATCTTTGAGACTTTATTAACTGGCTGATTGCTAAATCTTGATACAAAAGGACCAAGCACAGGACCCGGTTTGTTCTTTCTGGCTTAGACAATGGAGTTCCCCTAGAGGTCTGCTCAGCCAAGTCAGTGCCAATGATGCAGTGAATAATGGGCCTACTAAGACAGGTTGGGTCTGCGGTTCTGTCCACCTCAGAAATTGCTGGCCTACCCAAGAAACATAGTCATTGGTGATAGCTCACAAGCAGTTCCCCTCAAATGCATTGTGAGTCTTCCTGTGCTGGGTTTCCTTAAACCCTTTTCCTCTTGGCCAACTTCTGATGAACCAATTACATATTTTCTCATCTTCATACTGCATAGATATAAATCCGAGGTTCAAAGAGCTCAAGTGGCCTGTCCAAGCTCGCCCACTTGGAAATGAATACTAAAGGCAGGGCTAGCACAGGGTCCTTTAGATTCTTCTTCCACTGGTCTTTCAATCAAATTGTGTCTTTTCTAAGCTATATAAATGTGTGTGGGTAGGACCCACCACTGGTCCCTCAGAAATCATTCCCCTTTATCTTTGCCCTTGTGTCTACTCCTTCTAAACAAGCCAATGAAACTCTTCCTTGATCCAGCACCTTCTCCAGCCACCACATCAGCTCTTCCTTTCCCTTTGCTTTCCTTTCTTTTCCTTCACGTCTATACTTTTTTTTTTAATTTAAAAAAAAAATTTTTTATGTTTATTTATTTTTGAGACAGAGAGAGACAGAGCATGAACGGGGGAGGGTCAGAGAGAGAGGGAGACACAGAATCTGAAGCAGGCTCCAGGCTCTGAGCTGTCAGCACAGAGCCCAATGCGGGGCTCGAACTCACGGACTGCGAGATCATGACCTGAGCCGAAGTCAGTCGCCCAACCGACTGAGCCACCCAGGCGCCCCACATCTATACTTTTAAAAAGGATCAACTACTCTTGTTGACTCCATGTTCTCGCAATCACTGGACAGCATACTGCTATTCAATTGAGACTAGTAGGTGACAACATTTCTCAATTCCAATCTTTCTTCTCTACTTGTACCTTAATTGCTCCATTTCTGGTTCTTATCATCTCTCTTCTGATCAAGCGGGAATTGGGTAAGATGGGAAATGGGACTTTATTCATTCACCCATTTATCAACTGCTGAGGTCATTAAAGTTAGCAAGAGAAACACAGATCCTGTCCTCACTGAGCTTACAATTATCTTGGGTCTGTCCTGAGATGAATGACTAAGCTTCCTTCTCATTTTCTTTGATTTTCTGTCTTTCTTCCTCAAGTTGTGTATATAATCCTCTCACTCAAAAAGAAAACTTCATTTTACTATAAAGACCATAGGTCAATAATTATATTCTCTTATATCAACTTCTGAAATATATCAGCTAAAATAATAGCCTAGTTAGGTATCGAAACTTAAGTCATATTCTCTAGCAAAATTTTTGACCTCCAAGATTGGTGAACATGTATGTGTATATGTGCACACATGTGCATGGTCAGAGTTTACATGTACTATTTCATGTGATAACTTCTCTAGTTGCTATTTACATATGAAGACATTTTCTTTGTCATTACTGACTACTTTCAAACACTCAAGGGTGTCTTTTTAAATATCAATATTCAGGTTTTACCTTTTCATTCACTTTCTCCTACTTGCAATAGGTAATCTCTTGCTGACTGGGAAAAACCTAGATTTTAATACATTGCATTATCATCTAATTCTTCAGCAATCATTTTCTGTTAACTAATCCATACCTTTGTTACTTTAAACTTTATCATTGGCAACAGATAAACACTTCAGTTTATTTTAGTTTAAGTCCAAAATACAAATAGTATCTTTGGAGTGACTCAACATTTTGTTATTGTTTCATTTATGTTTTTGCTCACTCTACTTAGAGCTTGAAGATTCAGATATGCTGAGAAATTGGCCTTTCCTGAAGGTTTGAATGGCTTGTTAGGGAAGCTGGCTCTGTCTGTGTCTGGCAGATAAATGAATATAGCTTGAACAGTCCTGATAATTTTAGGAACCACTAGAGGCCTAAAGGATCCTTCCATATCAATCTTAAAGATATCGAGAAAGAAATAGCCATCTTCTGTTCTTATCTCACTGACCTGCCACACTGAGATTTGATTTCTGGAGGAAGAATGAACATGAGCCATTGTTTTTCAATCTCAGTCAATCCAGGGCTCACCTGAAATCTTTTGAGAGTAGAGTTTAGGGAACAAAAGGAGACAGTGAAGAACAGTGGGAAGAGAGTGCTTAGAGATTCGTTCCCCAAAATTTGCCCAGGGGATCAAGACTTAAGGGCAAGTAGGCCACAGAAATATGAGGACAGGGGCCAAGTGTGCTTTGTTTTCTGTCACATCCTTTCACTTGATGAACATTTACCAGTGAGAGGGGTTTCAGTGCTTTGTGTTGCAAAGTCAATGGGAGGTGAAAATGAGGACAATCGTGATCTGTTCTTTAATGATATTTGTTTAAGTAGGAATGAAATGATGGCTAGAGAAGCTGTGGAATCAGATGAGGTATTATTTTTTGGTGGTGGGGGGGTTTGAAAGCATCTTACACATGTTTCTGAGAGTAGCAAAGAAGTAGAGGAGAGGCTGAAGATAAGGAGAAAATGTTGATAGATCAAGACCCAAGAGGAGCAATGTAGGATGTGCTCACACACTCTCTTCCACACACCTTAACAAACATATGCGTCTCTTTCCCGTATGGTGTAAGAGTATTAGACTTTGAAATCTTTTGACTCTCATAGGACAGTCTTTTCTCTTGCTTTTATTTCTTAAGACATCCTGGTGTAAAATTCCTAATTCTGGAAAAATGAAGGAAAAGGGAAAGAGAATTCCACCAAAGCACCAAACAGAAGAAATAAAGGTAGATGCACATACATATTAATTATATATGAATACATAATATATATATAAATTGTACATATGAATTACATAGAAATTTATAAAATATATATCTATTAATATGAGTATCTCTAGGTAGAGATATATACTGAAATATTATATTATGCCTGTATTTTGTTTAAAATAATCTAGGTTGGGAGAGACCAGAAGGGGCATAGATGAAACAAGATTGATCATAAGAACCCTCCACTATTGTATATATTTTAAATTTTATGTAATGAAACATTTTTTATAAAGCAAAAGTCAAATGTCCATTATTCACTCACTCCTTGAGATTTATTTTGAAGATACCATATTTTCCTGAAAAAAGTAAAGTGTATTCGCTTGTAAGACCTTGGCTAGTCTATAATGATAGTTCATTGGGTGTTTTGATATCTTTGGTAAAAACTGCACCAGGGGACTTAAAACATTCTCAATCCCTTTAATTTCATGATCTGATAGAAAACAGGTAAGTTAACTGTTTTTTTTTAAATTTTTTTTAACATTCATTCATTTTAACATTATTCATTTTAATGGAGAGAGACAGGGCCTGAGCAAGGGAGCAGCAAAGTGAGAGAGAGAGAGAGAGAGACAGACAGACAGACAGACAGAATCCAAAGCAGCCTCCAGGCTCTGAGCTGTCAGCACAGAGTTTGACGCAGGACTTGAACCCACGAACCATGAGATCATGACCTGAGCCAAAGTCAGACGCTCAACTGACTGAGCCACCCAGGCACCCCGATTAATTGCTTTAATTGTTTAATTATTAGTAACATTGAATATCTGTCATATGCTTATTGGCTATCTGTATTTCTTCTGCAGTTGGCTCTTTTCTATTTTTTGCCAATCATACTAGTTTCCTGTGGCTGCTCTACCAAATGACCGCAAACCTGGTGGCTTAAAACAACTCAGAAAGGTATTTTCTCACAGTTCTATAGGCCAGAAGTTAAAATCAGTATCACTGGACAGAAGTCAAGGTGTCAGCATGGTTCACTCCTTTCGGAGACTTTCAGGGCGAATGTGTTCCTTATCTCTTCCAGCTTCCAATGGCTGCAATACTCCTTGGCTTGTGGCTGTTATCACTTCAGTCTTCAAGGTCGACATCTCCAAATCTCTCTCTGCTCTGTCTTCACACCATATTCTCCTGTCTATAAAATTCTTCTGCCTCTTTCTTATAAGAATATATCTGATCAAATTTAGGGTCTACCCAGATATCTATGATAATCTTCCTATTTCAAGATCCTTAATCATACTCTCTGAGAGCATGTCGCCCCTCCCCCCCAAATAAAGTAGTACTCAGTTGCGGATATCTTTGGGTGGCTAGTTTTCAGACTACCACACAGTTTTACATTGTCTTTTTTAAAAAAGTTTTTTTTTTTTTAATTTTAGACTAATTTTAAGTTTAGAGAAACGTTGCAATGACAGTACAGTGTTCCCATACATCTTTACCCCAGCTTCCCTAGGATGGTTTTTAAAATGTTTTCTTTCTTAAAAATCTGTTTTTGCATTAGGTGCTAATAAGACTGGGTACAGTGTTTGTTTTTAGAACAAAATATGTTGAAAAAAGCCTATGTGGTACTTTTTGTTTGTTTCAAATGAGATCCTCATTATTCATAGCCTACTTTTCCAAAGAAGGAGGGAGAAGACCATGATTCTGGCTAACAAATGAATTGATTAATACAAGCATGGATCCACACAGTTCCACTTAGAGTAATAATTGGGAAGAGTCATGATTGTCAATTATGAGTAAGATTTATAGTAATTTTAATAGGGTATACCCCAAATTTATTTTTTTACCTTAATAATAAATTTCCATAAATATTTTGTTTCATATATATCCAAGAACAGCTTCAGATATTTCAAGATTTCTTTTTATTAGAAGAGGAAATGAAAAATAAAAGTTCATTTTGTGAGTCAGTGAACAGTGAGAAAAAAGAACATCTTAAGTGTCCCATTCACTGGGCCGATGCTAGTCAATTAAATTATACATTGAACTGTACATTGAACAGAGTGAATTAAGTATATATTGTTTATTGGGAATTATCCAGTGTGATCTGATCTAAACTCTAAACAACGTTAGTACATCTAGGGAGGTTAGCTAAGTCCGTATAAGTTTCATTCAATGTAAGCCATTTGAAGGTGTGGGCAAATGAGCCACTGCTTTCATTTTCCTTTTCATTTGATTTCTGAGACCAGATGTTTGTCATGATATATATTTGGCCATGGAGATCTGGGGATCAGATCTTTGATCTCATTTGATAGGATCACATAAACAGAAGGCAAAATTCTACCTGAAGACTGGGATTTGGTGATGATGATATTTTTAGCTTCTTTATGACCATTTAGTTGATACTGTGGAGAATCAAGCTGATGCTCTTATTGTAGGTAGCAAAACACCCCATTTTCATTGGGACATCTGGAGAGAGATATTGGCTCCATTGCATTTCACCCGATACACAGAAGACTAATGAGAGAAGCAAACATTTTATTAAAGTTTGAGATCTCAGGGCTCCTCAGGCCACCACCGTCTTCAGATATTGTTTTCTTGATGGCTTTGGGCCAATTACTTAGCCTCTTTACCTCAGCTTCTCAATTGGTAAAATGGGAACTGTTATAGTGTGATTAATTTATCTCCTAAGGGGGTTGTTTATATTAATTAACTGCTGTTAAGAGCTTTGAAGATGAAAAGTGCTAACTGCTTATGCCATGATTAGCCATGGAAGAGTGGAATATGATAACTGCTTCACTAGATAAATGACTAAACCTGATACACACAAACTGTGAAATCTGTGGGAGGAGTTAAGACCCAGGGCAACGAGACAGCTGATGAACCATCCTCATCAGGGAATATATTAGTTACACTTGAGCCTTGGTTTAAACGGTTTAAACCCACTTCTGAAATATATGGTTTTTTTTTTTTTTTTTAATTTTTTTTTTCTCAACGTTTATTTATGAAATATATGTTTAAAATGTCATAACAGAGGCACCACAGTTTGCTTTCTGAGTGCCTGTTACTGATATTTCTTTCCTGGATATATTTTCCCCACAAACCCAACTAAATCTACCCTCACTCATATTCTAAAGAGTATCGATTATTTTCAAATACCCTTTACTTCTGCACTTACATACAACCCCAGACAACATGCAAATTCTATGGTTGACAAGGTAGAACATTCTGCCTTTTATTTGTATTGTTCAAACCAACGCAAACATGTTAGTGGAACATAAACTGCCATTCCTTTGAGCCAATGAATATTTAAGGATATTAATTTACTTCCTTTAATAGTCTTTAAGAAATTTTAAAAATAAACATATGGAACAAAGGAATAAGATGTCACTTTAAGCTTGAGCTCTGTGACTGAGGACTGTGTGTTTTGCCATTGACCGTATCATTACCTACCTAGTTATGAGGTCATACCTCTGCACAGTTCATTAGAATTTATCTTTGATTTTATGGCAAACCATAAGTGCAAAGCCAAGATACTTTGGTCAACATTTATTGCATTGGTATATTTATCTCAAAGGCGTATGCTAAAAAAAACAAAACAAAAACAAAAAACCAACAACAACAACAAAAAACTAAAGGGACAGGGTCTCTCCAAAGTTCTTGGCATTAGGATTCTTGGTAATACTCTAAAATGATATTTCATTTGGGATAGCATTTTGGGAACCTCCTCTAGCATTCTCATGATTCACAGATAATATGTAATCCCATTTTGTTTTAAGACAACTTATAAACTTTCATTAATTAAAAAAAATTATTTCCTTGCTTATTTATGGGTATGCCACATTATTTTAAAGGGGGATTTAAAAGCAGTCTCCTTTATTAGGGGAAACACCTTTTCTATATTATAGTTTAATCTTTAAAGCTTGTATCTGGAGTAGGATATGGGAAAGTGCAAACTCAAGTAATTCTCATTTTAAAAACAACCACTAGAATACTTAATATTCATGTCCAAGGGGTGTCACAGTGTAGTGGAAAGAGTACCAAATTTTGAGTCAGAAAACCAAATTTTACATCTTCGCCCCAGCACTTCCTCAGCAGTGCAATTTTGACAAATCATTCACCTTCAGTATTGCTATCTATGAACTGGAAATAATAATATCTTTGTCATAGATTTACTCTATGGTCAGAATGACCCATGTTTATGAGAGAGTACCTGGTATCTGGTAGGGACTAGGTAACGTTTTACTTATCCTCTTTGGCCCGTTAGAATCCAGTAGAGAGTCTTGCCAAAGAGCCATTATAGACTTTTATCTAAAAGCTCACGTTTGCATCATTTCTGTTTCTGAGAATAGTTTATTCTTGAAAAATTTCCACAACTATAATGTGGCTGGAGCTTTCTTATGCTGAGTCATAAGATTCATATTAAAAGCTAATTTGCTTTTAAAGAATTTAATCTTAAGAAAAAAAAAAAACCCAGATGTATCCCAAATGATTCTTCAAGTGAGAAATCAAGGATATGAAATCTCACAGGGTATTTTGTTATTATTAAAAGAAAACAGATACGTTTTCAGAATGGTCTGTTAAAGATTTGACTACGCAATTTGGGTTTAACAATTTAAATTGTTACAACTTTATGTGTCCCCAAATTCACCATTTTCAGGCTCCAGCTACTATTTCAATAAATAAAACATCAGTCCCTTAGGACAAATGACAAGGAAATCCTCATATAACCTTAAACAGAAGTAGAAGGGAACGGGGAAGTGCTTAAACCTAACAGAGGAAGAAGTCTTTTCGGAATACAAGCCCAAATAAATATTTGAACAGGAATGGTATCTTCATGCGTGTGGTGAAAAATAGTCCTTTTCAGGCTGTACAGTTTGGCAGGCTGGCATGTTGACTTTATCACCTCGGGATCTCTGGGGTTTCAGACACCTTCCCGCAGGCGTCATCACGAGCATGCGCACACCCCTGCCCAGGGGCCTGAGGCTGCAGGCTGGGGCCTGTGAGCCGCTCCCAGGAACATCCCCGGGGCCCAGCCCTCCAGTGCCAGGGCGAAGTTCTTTATCCCGCCTTCGATACCACCAACGCCATCGAATGCCATTTTAGTTGCGTCTACTTCATATCCCTGGAATTCAGAACTCTGGTATAATAGGTAGAAGTGACAACCTTTCTATCCCGGGATGAGTTCTGCTTCTCTCATTTCACTTTTATGATAAAACTCCACACATTTGGATTGAGAGGGAAGGCAAGAAGCAGTTAAAATTTTTGAGAGTTTGGATGGCAGACTATACTAAAAGGAAGCATAGAGCCTAGCAGCCTGGTAAGTAAGGATCTTTAACAAGTTCGGTTTCTTTATGTAATGCAGGGGGCAGGTTCAAATGCCGTTTTGGAGGTAACTTAATATAAAGTGTGGAGACTGTTCAGGTTGTTCTTTTTATTGGTTGGCATTTAAGAAGAAGGTGGGTTCAAGAGATTATTTCTGAGGGTAGAAACTCTGCTTGACGGACAGTATTGAGATGCCCACCAGGAGTGGTCCCAACCCTATGACCTGATGTGACAAATGCCCAAAGGTTAGTTGGAAAATTTTATTATACTCTGCTGGGAAATAAAAATGCCAGAAATAAAGTACCGTCCAAATGAAAACCATCAGTTGTTTATAAGTATTTTTAGGTATTTGCTGTGTTTTCAGAAAATAGTTTTGTTTGCTTTTTGAAAGTCATTCCATGATGAAAATGGTTATGTCACATGTTCTTAGCTCAACATCCATTCACTATTAGAGCTTAATATTTCTAATTATTATGACTATTATTTTTAAGTAACATAACAAATCATTGTGTATCATTAGTACTTTGATCTCCTTGCCTTCCTTAATGGAATGTCTTTACTCACAGTATACTTTGTTCTTTCAGGTTGACCTTGGGAGAGTTGGCAAGGCCTGGGTCTTCAAAGTCAAATGATTGTCAAAAAGTGAATATGATGTACCAGTACCTAGTTTATTACTTAGAGTAGAGGCTGGAATAAATAACTGATTTTAAAATAACAAGAGTGATTAAAAAAAAAAAAAGACTCTTAAACACAGAAAACAAACTGATGGTTGCCAGAGGGGAGATTGGTGAGGAGATGGATGAAATAAAGGGGATTAAGAGTTACAAACTTTCAGTTATAAAATAAATACGTCACAGGATGAAACGTACAGCACAGAGAATATGGTCAATAATATTGTAATAACATTGGTGACAGATGGTGGCTACACTTATTGGGTGAGCACTGTGTAATATATGGAATTGTTGTATCAGTATGTTGTACACCTGAAACCAATACAACACTGTGTGTTAATTACACTTCAACAAAAATAAAAATTAAAAAAAAAAAAAAGAAGAGTAGTTTAATTTTTACAAAGTATTCACCCAGATTTGCAAAGCTAAGCTCTAATGAACCTTTTCTTGACTTCATGGACAAATTCTGAAATAGTTTCCAAAGGCTGATAGAAATAATCAGATAATGTCCATAAAGTGCTGAGCACAGGGTCAGGCACACATGAAGCGGTAAATAAATAAAAGCAGTTATAATACTGTTAAGAAAAGCCTCCAGATATCATTCAAATCAGCGCGCGAGAGAAGTAGAAGACCATGTCAACCATTGCTCATGTAGCTCTCTGCTGTGCTCCAGTGTGTAATACACAATGTAGTCTGGAACTTCTTGGGTCACTATGGAAAGATTTCCCTTCTTTATACGATTCCAGCACAGCACTTCTCAAAGGGCATTGGCTTGCCTTGTTCTGGCACCAACTATATGCCAGCAAGAATAGTGGAAGTTTAACTGACGGAAGGGTAAAGTTCAGGGGGCATGTTATCATTCGTGTCCTTAAAAAGTCAACATCAGTCTCAGCTGACAGCTTCCCTCCAAGCTTAAGTATACAGTCTGGGTTTTCCAGGATATTGTCATGAGTTCACAGCTTACTTCATTTCCCTGACCCTATCCTTGACCAACCTGCTATGTTAGAACTATGGCTTCCAGTGGTTGCTCAACACTTGGCAGATGGGCTGAACTTTGAAATGGTGTTTTACATGAGGGCAGCCCTTGCTCTGGCTGGATCTGTATGCAGAAGCTTCAGTGGGGAGGCAAATTATTTGAACATGTATATGTGTGTGTATAGAGGAGTGGAGGCAGGACTATGGCTGCCCAGCCTGAAACTAGCCCATATCCCAGACTTTCATTAACTTTTCCAAAAGTGGACTCCAATTCAGTGACCAACAACCTCAAGCTGACCTTTAAGACATGACAACAATATCAAAGCTCTAGTTCCCACCAGAACCTGAATCACCGCCAGAGGCATTTGGCCTGCAAAGTACCCATCCATTCCACTTTTGGAGCCATTTTGATTTCAGGAGACCAGTATGCCAAGGTCTGAGGGAGGCAGATGGCTCCAACAGTCTTTTTTTTTTTTTTTTTTCTTTATTTTCCTCAGAGAATAACAGCATGAGAACCATCTTTTATCACTTGTACCTTCTGGTTTTATGTCTTCATGGGTAGTGTAGGGCAGTAGTAGGTGAATGTGTGGAATGGGGTGGGAATAGGGAGTAGGGGAAAACAGAGATGAGATAGGGAGAAAATGGGCTTAAATGGAGAGTACAGATTTCATGAGCCTATACCAGGGTAAGTGGGGAAATGAGGCTAACCTAGAAAACTGAAATTCCTAGTCATGCCTGAGGCCAGTTTGAGGGCAAGTTGTTTGGGGGGGGGGGGTGGTGACTCTCCCATCCTTTTCCCTAAACCTAAATCCTTTTCTTCCCACCTGACTTCCGTCACTTCCACTATTCTCTATATGTACATATTTTTGTGGTCTTTTAAAAAACTAAAAAGATATGCACCAGTCCGTTAATACTAACTAATGTTGGAGGCAAGAGGGATGATATTCACTTTATTTTTTTACTTTTTTTTTTGATATTCACTTTAAAAACGATATATTTTTGGATTATAGTACTTGTTGCTTTACACATTTAATATTTTTAAAATTAAAAAATAAAAACGTTGATAAACACATTTTCCTTCCTCTACTGCTCCCCTTCCCCAAATCTTCTAGTTCAAAAGTGAGTCTTCCTTCCATTCCAGCCCAATCAAAATTTCTTTTTATTTTATTTTATTTTGTTTTTATTTTTGGAGAGAGAGAGAGACAGGCTCAAACTCACAAACTGTGAGATCATGACCTGAGCCTAAGTTGGGTGCTCAACTGACTGAGCCACCCAGGGCCCCTCCCCTCAATCAAAATTTCTATTTCCCCAATGTTAGGTAGCTAGGCAGTGATCAAACTGTTTGGTTAAAGTAATTCCACTAATGTGTGTTCAAGAAGTGCTGTTGGGCGCTATTGACATTGACGATCAGGCAATAAGTAGGTGAGGGTATCAGAAGAGTGGTCGACCTGGGTGATAATCCCATCACCACCTCGAGCTTCGTCTAAGACTTTGAGCATATCATTTCAAATGCCCATATCTTCGGCCTATTTTTTTTTTTTTTATCTTACATGCAGAACTAAGAAAGTAATACTACCATTCTTGTACCCTGAAAGTTTTGAAGAGACATTTTGAGCTTAGTCTGTGAGTTTTCACTGCATTGTCTCCTAGGTCCGGTGGCAGTGGTGGTGGTGGTGATGAGGTGCAGGGAGATGGAGAGAAGAAAATACCATTTCTCTTTACAAAGGAGAAAAGATATGCCCCCATTGACCTAGATGTCATGAGTCTTTTTTCTCAAAGAGAAATGCAGGTTCCAGAAGCACCTTGTAGTTGGGAACCACTAAAACTTAAAACACAAACTACTTTGCTTTGTACTCTTTATAGACGGATATGACCTAAAAATGGTTCCGTACTGTCATTGCACTTTCCATAGAACACCATGAGGAAGAACTGGCTTCCTCAAGGACATGTTTTCCTTTGCCACACTGAGTACCTACCTTGTGCTTAGATTGTTCTTATACTGGGCTCTGTGGACAAAACAGAATTTCTTAACGTGAGAAATGCTCAGTTAAATGCTCATTTAAGAAGTGAAATGAGAAAGAAATTTCAGTCGCAAGCAAAGCCTATAGTATTTTTAAAAACAAGGAATAAAATGAGGGAAATGAAATCATAACCTTTACCTGAACCAGTTCATCCTCTTTTTTTTTTTTTTTAACTTTATTTCTCTAGTAGGAAAATAATTCATCTGGCCTGTGTTCGTTACCACATAGCCGGCACGGTTGTCTCATGCCAGCACCAAGACCATATGAAGCTAAATCAACAGACCCTGATTTGTTGGCTCAACCAAGTATAAACTAGCCACTGGAAAATCGAGTTGAAAACATAGGACAAATATATGAAAGAGACAAGCCACAGCTTGCAGGAGAGAAGATGTTTGCAGAAAACTCCAGCATTACAGGTTTATCTAAGGTGTGGTCTCAGGTAAGCTGCAGTAATTACCCAGGATACCACAGCTAGTGGCTGAAAAATGAAGTGCTTCACAAACTTAACCCTTTCATTTCTCCCCAGACAAGCTTTTAGAGGAATTCACTCGATAGCCAGCTTATAGTAAACTAGAAGAATCATTTTTATTGTGATTGAAATTTTTTTTTAATTTAATTTAATTTATTTATTTATTTATTTATTTATTTTTTTTTTTTCAACGTTTATTTAGTTTTGGGACAGAGAGACAGAGCATGAACGGGGGAGGGGCAGAGAGAGAGGGAGACACAGAATCGGAAACAGGCTCCAGGCTCCGAGCCATCAGCCCAGAGCCTGACGCGGGGCTCGAACTCACGGACCGCGAGATCGCGACCTGGCTGAAGTCAGACGCTTAACCGACTGCGCCACCCAGGCACCCCTGAAATTGTTTTTAATCATTCCTATATCCAAAGATATTTCTTAACTGTGGCCTTTCATTTGTTCTTTCTACATTTAGCTTTACAAATGTACAGGACTTCATTTTTTGATGCAGCATAGTTGAAGATCTTACACCACTGGGGGCTTTGTGGTTTAAGGATGATGTGGTTAAAGAAGCACAAAGAAGGTTAAAAATTGCATTCTGGTAAAGGCCAGTCCCTTTACAACTAGGATCTCAGTTTCCTCATCCTATACAAGGCATGACATCACATGGTCTCTGAAGGCCCTTTTTAGCGCTGACCCTTCATTTTTCTATTTTGTAGAAAGTGTGGCATCAAGAAGCAGTTCTCCAATCAATCCACAAGACACATCTAAATTATTGATTAATTATAGCATCTGAATTTAGAAAAGCCATTATGTATTGAAATTGCTTTATTTTTGTTAAGAATGAGAAAAATTTTAAAGTGCCTGGTTTAGTTTGAATTGTGTACAAGCTAAAGCTCTTCTACCTACTTAACTTCCCTTGAAAATGATCTGGTTATATTGTGTTTTACTATGTATTTTGAATTTTCACATAACATTAGCACTCTATGTCCCTTGAATATATTTTCATGCTTTTTTTCAGATGGTTTTATCTTTGCATCACATTTAGAATTTAAGAGAGAAGATGCCTATACCTATAGCTATATTCCTTATAGAATCTGTATTTCATTTTGCCTTCGCACAGTAAATAACCCATTCCCAACAGAAACTATGCAAATACCTATGGCTAGTGGTCCATCAAATCCTATAGTTGGAAGAAAAGTTAGGCATAATCTTATCCAGCCTCTCACTATTTTTATGATAATAATAGTATTATAATAATGAATAGCTATCATTCTTTCAGTACTTACTATAAAAATATAAAGCCAGATGCTGTGCTGGGTTTGTTATATTCATTATTCATTCAGTTCTTAAAACAGCATTGTGAAATAGGAGTTATTATTCCCATTTTGCATATTAGAAAGCCAGAGCAAACAGTTTAAGTAACTTGCTCCCAAGTCCATACACTATTGGTACTGAGACTTGAACTCAGGCCTGTCAGACATTAAAGTCCCTTGATTTTCAGCCGTAGAATAGAGGGAGGAAATCGAGGCCAGCCAGAGACATTAAGTATAGCTCAGGGTAAGAAAACTGCACATGCTGCTTCCTTTGTGTGGAGTACTTTTCTCTCCTGCTCTCCACCCCCTTCTTCAAACTTCAACACCCCTTTGGAGAGAATGGTCTTTTTTTTTTTTTTTTTTTTTTTTTTTTTTTTCAACGTTTATTTATTTTTGGGACAGAGAGAGACAGAGCATGAACGGGGGAGGGGCAGAGAGAGAGGGAGACACAGAATCAGAAGCAGGCTCCAGGCTCTGAGCCATCAGCCCAGAGCCTGACGCGGGGCTCGAACTCACAGACCGTAAGATCGTGACCTGGCTGAAGTCGGACGCTTAACCGACTGCGCCACCCAGGCGCCCCGAGAATGGTCTTTTTTAAGATTGCTATCCCTTCCTAACAGATGGTGTCAGTCTCCCAGCCACCATTTTGTTGTCTCAGGACCGCTTTACTTTTCCTCCATGGCACTTGCCACAGTTTGCAGGGAAACATTTTTATAACTATTTTATTGATGTTAAGTTCATAGCACTTCTCACCATCTAACATATTATACAGTTATGTGTTTCATTTATTGTCTATATCTCTACTAGAATGTGAGCTAGATATCTCTTGAAGATACTGGGTATCTATCATCTATCTCTCTATCAATCTATCATCTATCTGTCTGTTATTTATCTTGAAGTCTCTAAAGATGGGTAGTTCTAAAGAGTCATACTTGATGTATGTTAGGACAACAATGATTATTGCAAAAGAGTCTGCCACTTATTCACTAATCCTTCTTGATAAGAATTTCATTGAGACATGCAAATGCTGCAAAATATTTCTTATATCTGCTTCTGATTTAAAAAATTCTTCACGTACATAATCTTATTTAATCCTCCAAGACCCTGTCACATAGGCAGGATAAAATGCCCCTGGATGAGGAATTGAGGTTCAGAGAAATTAAATAATGTATCTCAGATCACATGGTTTAAGTGGTGGAAGTTGGGATTCTTCTCTTAGACACTGTATCTCCCTGGAGCGTGGACAAAAGGCATCTGGAGTTCATGGAAGCGGGGGTGAGATGGCAATTACTCCAGTGAAGTTAGACATGGCAACCAGGGCCCTGAAGCACCCTGCACCTCAACACACACACACACACACACACACACACACACACACCCCTGGGAGAATCCCTACTACTGGACAGAATGAGTATGACTTTGTAAAGAATAAATTCATGTCTTTGATATAATTCACCCCACATCAGTGGCAAGTATGGCTGTGATAAGGACAGAAACAAGAAAAAATCCCATGCCTCTTAGCCATCACCACTGGGGAATCACTCTAGAGCAATTGTCCATAAGCCCACACGGTTTGGCCTTCTTCTCTTTTAGGCAGATGAGAGAGTATAAGCGGGGTCCAGATACCACTGGAGGGCCCCTCATGAGCAAATTCATGCAGGGGGAGGGTATGGAGAGAAGCAAAGGGGGAAGATCAAGTGATGTTAAGGGGGCTTTACTTTTAAGGACTATTAGGTGAACTGTTCTGTGGGTGTTGGAGAGCAGGGTTAGGGAGTAAGTGGTAGGGTTATCTGACTGGCAGTGTGTATTCAAATATGCATAATGATAGATTATCTTGCCTATTATAAGGAAAATTTAGATTCAACTTTATACAACACATTAATTAATAAATATAACTTTGTTCAGACTTCCGTTATGTAAATATTCAAATGATTCTTGAATCAGTTCCAATGAGATTATGAGTTGTCCTTAAAAGCCCAGAGTGCAAATTAAAATTGTATCTCCCCAACTTCCACAACACCTGCCACCCTCCTGCCACGAATGCCTTTAAATAAGTTTATAACTATTTTATTTGGAAACGTTTTGGAGGATTCTCAGGGACATTTTAGCTTGGCCCAGAAGTTGCTGTGGTCTTGACAAAGTTTAGACCGCTGATTTTGACAGAACTAAGCTGCCTATTTTCTTAAGTAGCTTCCTATAATTTTGTTCTCTGTTGATGTGAATGGAATGATTTGCCAGCCAGAAGAGGCTGTAGTGAGAGAAACTGGGTTAATATTGAACACACATGACACAATGTATTCCCATCTATATTTACTACACACATACCACAAGTTTCTTTGGTAGAAATAGGGAGGTTAGGGTAGATGATAAAGAAGGGGAAAAATGAGAAAGAAGATTAAGGATTGACATTTCTGAGTCTTGGAGTTTTAGTTATCTATTATTACAGAATGATTTGTCCCCAAACTTAGCAACCTAAAACAATAAACATGTATTATCTCAGTGTTGGTAAATCAAGAATTCAGGAGCTTATCAGGGTAGTTGTGGCTCAGGCTTTCTTACAAGGTAGTAACCAAGGTGTTATCCAGGACTGGAGTCATCTGAAGGCTGGATTGGGGCTGAAGAATCTATTTCCAAGATTCTACTTACATGGTTGGTATGAGGCTGCTGACAGGCAGCCTCAGTTTTTCCCACAGGCTTCCGAGGGCTGACTGAGTGTCCTCATGGCATGGCAGTTTGTTATCCCCAGTGTGAGTGATCTAAGAAGGTGAGACAGAAGCCTCAATGTCTTTAATGATCTCACCTTGGAAGACACACTTCATCATTTTGGCCTTATCTTATTAGTTGTATATGTCAGTACTATTTGATGTGGGAGGAGACTACACCCAGTGGGACTACCAGGACCTCAGTTACCCCACTTAGTTTCTGTGTTCAAAGATAATATTTGCCCAGCCTGCCTCATAGTGCGGTTGTGAGAATCACATGACATAGTTGATATAACACCTAGACACAAAAGAGCATAAAAGTATCATGTGCCATTATAAATGTTATTTTAAATGATGGAGAAAAGATTTACTGAGCACCTGCCATATTCCAGGCCCTTGGTAAATGATAGTGAATAAGATGGACATGGCCCTGGCTTTAGAGCTTACCTTCTGGGAGGAAGAAGAGAGTGTAAGAAATAAAAGAACGAACAATACTTATGATATTGTGTTGTTTCTATGGAAGAAGAAACAGCATTCTCTGATGGAGAGAAGTTGGGCACCAAAGCTAATGGGGCACTATGGAATGCTCCCTCAGGATTTGACCTTTCAGGTGAGATTGGAAGGATAAGATGGACACAGTCATACAGTGAGGGCTCAGATATCCCTGGATTAGGGCTCACCAGCTAAACAGATTTGTAGAGCTCCTAGGGTGAATCCCATAAAACACCAAACCATGTAAAAACCCAAATGAGCATTAGTTGCCCATAATGCAGGGTATTAGTCATCGTCTCAAACGCTAGAATTATAAAGTGTACTCATTGTGTTTCCCATTTAGGGAGAACTGTCGCCTGCCCTGTCAACTAGAGGGGTGGCACCTAAAAGAAACAACCCAAAAGATGGTATTTACATGGCTTAAGAAACATCTGAGTATCGGGACCCCCCACCTCACCCCTGCCCCGCTGCAATGTTGCCAGCTTTAGAGTTTGCAGAAAAATAGATTACAATATAATAAGCACAACAGTACTGGTTTCTGGGTTCTTCCCTAGTTAATTTTTAAAGACCATGCTCTTGCTTTAATTGTTTTGTTATTTTTTGATCAGAGCAATAGAAGTAATTCTTCCAATTCTCAGCCTCACTAAGTAAACACAGACTTGAGTGGAGAGAAGGCTACCTGTAGTTTTGGGGGAGAATAAAAGATAAAATGAAGTATTTCTATCAAGTCTTGGCTCAGAATTGGTTTTTTTTTTTAAAGGTTTGTTTATTTATTTTAACAGAGAGAGAGAGGGAAAGAGAGAGAAGGAATCCCAAGCAGACTCTGTGCTGTCAGTGCAGAGACCTACACAGGACTCAGTCTCACCAACCATGAGATCAGGACCTGAGCTGAAATCAAGAGTCGGATGCTCAAATGGCAGCCACCCATTTGGCCAAGGCACCCCTTGGCTTGGAATTGTTCTGACTGAAGTCTCACAGAATTGTCTTTTGCATAGGAAGATTTCACAAATGGATCACTCAAAGCAGAAAACATTTTGGGGTTCCTCGTGAATGTTTGTCCAACAATTCACCCCACCTGTATCAGAACAAGCTGAATGATAATATAAAACAACACCTGAGCAGCTGGTAAAAGGCGGGCTTTTGGCCCACAGAGGCTTTAAAAAGAAACACAAAACCTTACAAAACAATTTTGTTTTTGGAAAAAAAAGAAAAAAAAAAAAAAGAAAAAAAAAACAATTTTGTTTTAAATATGTTTTTCACGTTAATCTCAGTCACAAAAGATCCAAATCAAAAGAACGCACAATGGAAAATTGCTGTAAAGCACAATGCAACAAGGTGCTGCTTGGCCAAGAGACATACCTGACAAATTATTTCAGGATCATGCTGGATAAAGCCTCATGGTGGTTATTAGACATACGATTTAAGGCCATGTACCACTTTTGATCTAGCCTACCACTGTCACTGTTTGCAAACAGAAGTCCCGGTTACTGCCACCCAGATCCCAGAGCTCACACTCGTTAGAAGCCTGACAGTCTGGCATCGTGTCATGGGCATGGACATTGATGTCAAAGGGGCTGGAATCTCAGCTTTGCTGCTTCCTATCTTTGGAACTTTGGGCAACTGAAATGTCTCTGAGACTCACTTTCCAGTGGGAAAAGATATAATATATACTGCCCGGGCATGTTGAAGATTCAGTAAGATAATGTTGATAAAACATCTTTCATAGTAAGCGTTGGATTACTATTATTGTTATTATTTTTTGTGCATTATTTATTATGTAGAATTGTTAATACCACATATTTATTATTCACCGTCTTTCTGTTCACCGTCCTACATTTCGAGGGGCCAGTTATGGCCTCTGGCAGATAAATTCTACATCTGCTATCATTTGCATCTCTAACACTCCTTTTCCAAGTGAGTTTCATTGTTTTCTTTTTAGAGTTGATAATAACAAATCTATCCAGCAGAAGACTATAGTTTTGCCTCAAACCTCTATTCTATAGGCGGTAGTGCTGGAGTTATACTGCTATTATGTATTTGGACAACCTCAATAAAACTGTTAATGAATGAACATAGACCAGTGCTGAAGTCCAGTGCTAACAATTCCATTCAGGTGGGATGTTTTTCAGGCAAATAGTGTACAATTTTGCAGTCATTTCAGCTGTGTGACACTCTTCCTATGAGCTATTTTATTAGTGTAGCCATCATTTTTAGAGACATTACCAAAAGATTTTGTATTATTTAAAATTCACCTTAGACTATCTAGGAAGAGTTGAGCTGATTGGAAAGGCAATGGGCTCTTCAAGTTCAATGTAAATTGGCAATGTGGTTTAGACAAATTAAAGACCTCTTTAACTTCCCTGTGCTTAATAGGAAAAGCATCCAGACTAATACAATAGGTCACACTTAAATGATTCTCTCCTTAAGAATTAAACTGTCTTTGCACCATGCATTGGTGGCAGAAGATAATAAGATGCAGCTCCCCTAACTGAATCTTTCTTAAAGGAACTGACCAGGTAAAAGAATGGAGTTACTGTGCATGAAAAAAGAAAAATACAAAAATAATTTGACCTGCTAAAAGAATCAATTTTTCTGTGTACTGGAGCAAGACGCTAACAAGCATGACAGTAGCCCTTCGGCTATTGAAACACTCTGTAAAGGCTTTGCTTCAGCATGGAAGGTATCCGCAGGCCCGATTTCAATGTGGGTGCTTCTAGCTGCCTAGGTCTGAATTCATAAAAGAGTCTTAGATAGAATGTGTCTGTAACTGCCAGGGGTTGGGGTTAGTTGCAAGATTTTATGTGGTGGGGAGAGGGGTTATTAGGATACTGAGGATTTAACCCCGTAGAGAAGCAGACTATCACTTCTATCCGAGGCTGCCAACCGCTCCTGAACACTTAAAAAATGTTTTTAAAAAGTGGGCATGTTTGTTAGCATTAACATAGAAAGAGCGCAGTACTAAATGGGGTTAAAACATTTAATTTCTTCCGAATCAGGTAGTATTTCACCTGCGTCAGGTGATAGTGGGTGGGGACGGAGTTGGGAAGAGACTCTATTTTTGTAATGGGATTGCAGAAAGCTTTCTGAAAAATTGTATCATATTCTTTGGTGAATGAGCCTCTTAAGTTCTTTATAAATTTGAAATTATTTCATTCCAGCAAATAAATTATAGCTATAGGTTTGCATTGACTGTGTGAGGGGCACTCTTCTTCTTTTTTTAAAAATTTTTAAAAATTTTATTTTAGGGAGAGAGAGTGTGCATACAAACGTGGGAGAGGCACAGAAAGAGAGAGAGAGAGAGAGAGAGAGAGAGAGAGAGTCTTAAGCAGGCTCCAAGCTCAGCGTGGAGCCATCCCCAGGCTGGATCTCACACCCTGGGATCCTGATCTGAGGGGAAATCAGAAAAGTCTGGAGCTTAATGTTTAACCAACTGAGTCACCTAGGTGTCCTGAGGCTCTGTTCTTTGATCCACATTTTTAGACAATGCCCATAATAACCCCCTAAGGCAGAAGTAGGTTTTCCCAAACAACAGATCAACAAACAAAGCCACAGTAAGTAACAAGTCCAAGTTCACACAACACTAAGTGGAAAATAGAGATTTGAACCCAGGTCCTCCAATTCTAAGATGCTTTTATGATGCTCCTCACCATGATGTAATTATTTCAATTCCTTCTGGTCCTCTGTGTTCCATGGTGAACTGCAGGATCCCCGTAGTTGTTTCTCAAGGGAGAGGACTTCCTTCATGTTATGGCACTACTCAATTTAAAGAGCTAAAGTGTGTGTCCTTTTTGTATGTTTTGAAATGTTAATCGTAAAAGTGCTTATGGAGACACAGAATAAACTATTTTAAATTGGAACTAGCAGACAATACTGAATGCCTGGTCACTCTAATTTCAAGACATGTAACACAATGCTCAGTGAATGGTACTGCAGTTCCTGGGACCACAGCAGCCAAAGTGGGATAGGTGGTTGAGGACATATTGAGTATTAGATGAATCTCTTTTCTTGTATATGGTCAGCACCACTTAAGATTTGAGTATGGAACAAGGGACTCCAAGCCTTAATAAGGCCTGTCCACCCTCAAAGACCTTTAGACAGCATCGTCCCTGGCTTCTTGCCTTTAATGGCAGTGCGTGACTGAAACCAGACAATGTGAAAATGCTGATTGACAAAATAAATACTGTGAGCCCATCAGAGAAACTGCCAGATCCGCAGAGTGACCCAGGCGACTGAGAAGTGCCAGCACGAAGCCTCCTGTGTTTAGCCCCTCCCTCCACATCAGTACCTGAGGGCCTCCCTCTGGGGCCAAGTTTTCCTCATTTCCCATCCCTGAATGAAATGTCTACCATCTAGTTAGCTAGACTCCATCTGAAAAATGAATTCATCTATTCCTACCAAGGATATTTTAAATCCAACAGGTTCCAATGAACCCAAATTCTCCTTGCAAAGAAGAAAAAAAAAGTATAAAAAAACATATGTTTATTTAAAATCTTTCACATAAGGGCTGAGTGGCAGAAGGAATAGAAAGCAGAAGCCAAAATGAATACTATCGGGCTCAGTATCTTATTAGGACCATTTGTTTGGAGAAGTGCAGTAGGGAAAAAGCCTAGACCTAGATGGTGATAATAACTTTTTACTAAGTGTTAAAAAATAAAGAAAAAAGAGAGGAGAAGGAAGGAGAGAAAGGAGAGTAAGGAAGGGAGGGAGGGAGGAAGGGAGGAAGGAAAAGGAACAAGAAAACATGTCAATACAGTAGGTGCCACGAACCATGTACTTGTAGTAAGTTAGTACAAAATATGCATTGGATTAAATCTAGGTTGGCACCTAAAAATGTAAAATCACCATACACTCAAATGTCTTCAAACTTTGTGAGCTTCATGGCAGAATCTTGGAGGGAGAAGGAAATTAACCAAAGTTGTTATTGTCGTTTATAGTAAGTCTGATGTTAGAGACCAGCACAAATCTCTGAAAATAGACTGGATTTGCTTAAAAGCAAATGGTTTTTGTTAGGGGTTATTTTTCTCATGTCAAAAATATGAAGTCACACCATAAAAGGAAGTGGTAAAACCTATATCACTCAAAGCCTTGAGGATGTATCCACGTGTTCCCACATGCTCAACAGTTATTGAAAGTGTGATTCTCATTTTACCTGTTAATCCAATACTTGGAAGTATTCAACAAGCAGCTTAGCCTTCTCCTCAGTTCTGATTTCTGAGCAATTGCAGAAAACACATTCGCCTGTAAAAAAAAATCTCAAAAGTTTACAATCCCGGAAATCGTTTTTATGACCAACAGTGTGTTACGTGACTCATCCACTGTGAGAACGAAGCACCAATTTCCAATTAATATCCAGTTAATATTATATATAATATAATATTAATATTCAATTAATCAACCTGACTTCAGGTTTCTCTGAAGGGAATTCAGGAAATAGCCAATGAATTTATTCATTTATCTATATGCATCTCTTGAGAGGCTCTGTGATATAGGGTAGTAATGAAAACAGATTTTTCTGGATGAAATAAATCATGGGGACAGGTGTGAGAAATAAGAGAGAAGCAACTCTGTTCTGAAATTTTCCAGATAATTGAGTCAAGTCTGCCTTTCTTTTCTGCAATCTCACACAGCTTTTTGGACTTTTGAATGAAAGATGGGGAGAAACATGCACATTTTCATTGAGATCATGAAAGATCTCAAAATAGAAATTGATCTTTAATTTTTTAATGGTACTCTTTAAAAATTTTAAACGTATTAGCATTTAAAACTATTTAAATATAGAGGCGCCTGGGTGGCTCAGTCGGTTGTGTCCGACTTGGGCTCAGGTCATGATCTCACGGTTAGCGGGTTTGACAGTTAGTGGGTTTGAGCCCCGTGTCATGGGGCTCTGTACTGACAGCTTGGGGCCTGGAGCCTGCCACGGATTCTGTCTCCCTCTCTCTCTGCCCGTCCCCTGTTCACGCTCACTCTCAAAAATAAGTAAATAAATGTAAAATAAATGTAAAAATGTAAATGTAAAATATGCAAATAAATGTAAAAAAAATTTAAGTATAAAAAAGATATCAGTTACTTCTGCTGTATAAGGAGAGCAGGAATACTGAGTCACTCTTTATTAAGCCACTTTTCGCACTATATATGTACACACACGTATACCTATATACATATATATTAGTTTTTTCATTAAAAAATTTTTTTTAGTGTTTATTTTTGAGAGAGAGAGAGACAGGGCATGAGTAGGGGAGGGGCAGAGCGAGAGGGAGACAGAATCCGAAGCGGGCTCCAGGCTTTGAGCTGTCAGCACAGAGCCTGACATGGGGCTCAAACTTATGAATTGCAAGGTCATTACCTGAGCCGAAGTCAGACGCTCAACTAACTGAGCCACCCAGGTGCCCCTTTATATATATTATTTTTAAGACAGTATCAGGGAGCAGTTGATATCCTTTGAAATTTCTATATAGGCAAAACTCATTGACTTCAAAGTCATAATTGTCCCTTGCTAATTCCTGGGTCTGGGATTTAAGGGCTAAGTGGAGCCTGGAGAAATGGAAGCACCAGTAAGACAGGGCTGACCTGGCTCTTAACGTGACTCTTCTATACTGATTTGGAAGGGAACCTCAAGGTCTTTTGAGAAAAGTAGCAATGGTATTAGTTACAATAAAAGGCATTGACTATGCTTTACATGGATGGAGTACCCAGAATTTCTGTGGGCTTGCATTTGTGTTACCTAATTTCTGAATTCAAGTGGTGGGTAGTGTGCCTTAAACTGTCTACCTAGCTGCGAGACTAAAACAAAAAGAAAAAAAAATAAGCCGTCAATTGTCTTGAACCAAACAGCCATTCTAACTGAATTCTAGTTTTCTTCTAGTACTAAGAAACACTGGTGAATGGATCATGCTTTTTGCATACAAGTTCCCTAAAAGATAAAATAAAGATGGCTATTTCTGCTTATTTGGAGCTTTGTCATGGAAACATGCTATAAAAATAGGCCCTAACCACTTGGGACCAATCTTCCCAAATGGATATACTGAACATACTGTGGATTCAGGCTGAAGCATTCACTCAGCTTAGTGATTATCTAGCATTATCTCAGTGGATAATGATTTTAATACTTCATAACACTCATTATGGCATTAGTGGTTTCATATTAATAAGATATTAGTTTTGTTATTCAGGGAATCTAATACATGAAAGTGAAAAAATAAAAATCACCTTAAAGCCTTTGTTACCCAATGGGATTTTTATTTGTTTGCTAATATCAAAATGCCTTTCCTTTTTGAAACAATTATTTGAGCTTTCCATAATTCTATCTCACTATTCTTAGCATTAATATATTTTGTTCTTTGACAATTTGATCCTTGTGACTGCCATACTTTGCATTTGGCTATAGTTGATCTGGGGGAACATGTTTAGATTATCTCATTTTAACTTTTTACTTAGTTTTTTTTTTTTTTAATGTGAAATGACTTGATCTTAATGCTTATCTTTCATTCTGTGCAGATTAATTATAAAATATACTGTAGACCAAAATGCAATGTTTTAATGATAAATATCATTCTATTTGGGACCCAGTGGATTTCAGAGGTTATGAATTAACAGAAAGTCTTTTAATATAACATCACCCATCTTGTTCTCATGATGAAGCATGAAAATTGACACAGAAGAGTGCCATGTCAAGGTTTATGAAAGGTCTGGTGATGTGGATGAGGACTTTTACTATAAAGACTTGGGAAAATTGCCTGAGGAGAAGTCTTCCTTTAAAACCATAATGTTTTCCAAGGATTTTGAGAGTTTTGAATTTAATTCCAAATCAAGAAATGTGAGATCTGTATAAAATCTTGGAAGAAAAACATAAATATATGTAGCTTAAATACGAGGTTAGCTCTAATAATTAGGTTAAGATGTCTAATACACACTTATAAATAAAAATGGGACTGACTCATTCAACAAGTATCTCTTGCGGGCTTACTGCATGTCTGACACCAGGCTGAAAGTTAGGGATAGGATTACAGTTATGAATAAAACAGAGTTCCTGCCCCAAGGAAATGTTTATTCATACAGTTGTTTGTCGGATGCCACTGGCGTAAACCTCATTTTTCAGTACACATGGTAATTACAGAATCTGTTTTATTCATGATACGTCATCATCCCACAATGAGCACACACACACACACAAAGAATTTGAGTGGAAGAAAAGGAAGTCTAACATAAAAAACAATATTGTTAATAACACCTTCGAATTATGAAGTCATATGAAGGATATACTAGATGTATTATTTCTCATGTAATGGAAAGTAAAGAACTTATGCTTCCTGCAAAATTTTTGGAAATGCATTCTAAAAAATTTATGGTTTCATAAAACTAATTTCAGTTATTTTGATTCCCCCCTGCAATGTCTTATTTTACCCATTTCTCCCAAGAACAATGGAGAAAATACACTCTCAGGGAAATTGATTCTGTTTCAAGTGACTCATGACGGAGCCTAAGGGGATTTATAAAAAGGACTTATTTTTTCAATGCATTTTTTGGGCAACTAAACCAAAAGCTTTGAAAATGCAGAGTGAGCAACAAATTTAAAACTATGAGAGTTGAAAGGAATGCCACCAACTCAGAAATAATGGTTTTCAATTTCTTGCATTTGGGGAAATTCTAATTTTTAGGAGATTTTAATGTGTTCAAATGACAAAACCATTGTTGATGGTGATGTTTTCACTAAAGAACACAAAATAGATATTTTAAATCTTGAATTTTGTGGAAAGTAATGACTTAAAATTTAAATTGTAAGTGTGGGATGTGTGGGAATAAGGGATGGGGCTCAGAAGAATCTCATAGGAAGAACCCATTTCATGGAAGCTCTAAAAAGAGGCTGAAGCTTCTAAATGTAATGTCAGATAACTTTTGATATATTGAATGCACTTTGGAGATCACATGAAATAAAGGCAAAAGGTGGGTCTTAAATGTTTTCTGTAGCATTTTTGCTGTTTTTCTCAGTCTAGTCACTGAAGACATTATAAAGATCATACCGTTTCAAGAGCGTATGAGAGCATTTATATACCCCAAGGTGAGCCCCAGAATGAATACAATTCACTTCTTTTGCAAGTTTAAAGTTACATATATCAGACGTTGACTTTTGGACCTTTTGCCACTAGACACAAGTGATCTTTGAGATGAACTGATGCCACTCAGTACTTCAAAGAATATTGGACAGTTTCTCAGAATTCTCGAACAAAGCCAGCCCAGTAACACCAACAAAAGTGCACCATGTTCTTCAGTATCTAGTAGACCAAACAACAGGATTTGACAATTCTGTGTGAGTAGTGGAGATCACAACTCAGCTTCATTTCTATTTGTAACTTAGCCTCTAATTTTGAGTTTCCTTTTTCCAGACTATAACAGATTCCTCTGTTGGCAGAGAAAGGGTGCATATATTTCAGCAATATTAACTCTTTTAGTGATCTCAAAACTTTTGTGAATGAACACACACACACACACACACACACACACATACAAATGATCCTACAATTCCTGCCACCTGGAAGTCTCCCAAAATGTCTCAACACTAAAGTAAATGGCAAGTTTAAAGAATTGTACCTTCTTACTACAAATGTGACAAAAACCATCTTTGTAAATATCATACATGGTCTCGTCTCTGGCACTTAATAAAGTTTTCTGCATAAAACAGGATGGTGTAATGGTGTATATTAAAACTCCATATTAGGGGGCGCCTGGGTGGCGCAGTCGGTTAAGCGTCCGACTTCAGCCAGGTCACGATCTCGCAGTCTGTGAGTTCGAGCCCCGCGTCGGGCTCTGAGCTGATGGCTCAGAGCCTGGAGCCTGTTTCCAATTCTGTGTCTCCCTCTCTCTCTGCCCCTCCCCCGTTCATGCTCTGTCTCTCTCCGTCCCCCCAAAAAATAAATAAAACGTTGAAAAAAAAATTTAAAACTCCATATTAGTACCAAATCATTCTTTGGCCTAAAATTATCATACCAAAGCCTCAGAATTAAATATGTGGAGATTCATATAGTTTTCCATTTTTGGAAAGCAAAAACATCCTAAAGGGCAATTTGGATGGCACACGCATGAACAAATATTCTCTTATTTTCTTGTAGTTATTTTTCACATAAGTCTTCTCTATTAGGTATACTAGACATATATAAGTGAGCCCTGAAATCTAAAAATTGGGTTGCCCTTTGCAATTGGAAATCAGTTATGATAATGTGGGAATTATACCACAGGAAGGTAAGGTTTCAGTGAACAACCCTGGCTGTTGAATTCTGATCTAGTTGCAACCTGAGCTCAATGGCTTGGAAGATAACAAACCAGTAATTGCATGAATCCAATCAGGGAAGAAAATCACAGAATATTTCAGTAAGTAAGAAAATGGAGTTGTAAATATCAGCCTTGTTTATTTCCCATTACCACAGCTGGAAGCAAGAAAAGAACATGGTTTAATAGAATACAGTCAGGCAGGAATTATCACATAAAATGGAGTTGAAAATTCTAGAGAAATACTGGAAAAAGAAAGCACGGCACCTTCATGAAACATACTTGGGTGTGGTTACCCTGTCCCACTTCCCCATTTAAAAATCACATCTGGTGTAAGACAAAATTAGTTTGAAGTTTATAGCAGTAGCAAACCTGCCCCTTTTTACCAAGAAAAAATTATCAGAACATTCCTGTGAGTCAATACATATATATTTTTAAACAAGAATATCTTTTTCACACTATATGCCTTGATTATAGTTTTTTTCAGAATACTAATGGCTGGGTTGTTAGTAATAAACAGCAATAGCTGTTCAGAGGAGAGCTTTTATATTACTCAGCAAATACCTTGTGACTGAATTTGTGTAACAGCACATAAAAAATATGCTCCACGGGCGCCTGGGTGGCGCAGTCGGTTAAGCGTCCGACTTCAGGCAGGTCACGATCTCGAGGTCCGTGAGTTTGAGCCCCGCGTCAGGCTCTGGGCTGATGGCTCAGAGCCTGGAGCCTGTTTCCGATTCTGTGTCTCCCTCTCTCTCTGCCCCTCCCCCGTTCATGCTCTGTCTCTCTCTGTCCCAAAAATAAATAAACGTTGAAAAAAAAAATTTAAAAAAAATATGCTCCACATAGATCTCTGTACTTGCTAAGGGTATGTATTAGTCAAGGTTCTCCAGAGAAATAGAACCATTAGGCTCTACTCTTATCAGTTATTTATTTATTTGAAGGAATTGGCTAACATGACTATGGAGGCTGGCAAGTCCGAAGTTTTCAGGGTGAGCCATCAGCCTGGACACCTAAGGAAAATCTGATGCTGCAGCTCGAGTCCAATAGGCTTCCTTCACTCTGTCCCATCTCTGCCCCCTTTAGTACATGCTGACAGTGTTTCTGCAGGTGTATCCGTCTCTGTTCCTGACAGCTGCAGAGGTGGCCGATTGAATCCATGCATCACACCCTTAGTCTCTATGGAGTCTACTAACACTCCGGTGTTCCCTCCCAAACACACTTTCCTTTTTGCAATATAGAAAGATGAATTTTTCAGTCTTCAAGTTCTGGTCCCTTTTTGCTTAACAATTCCTTCCAGGGGCGCCTGTGGCTCAGTTGGTTGAGCGTCTGGCTCAGGGCATGATCTCACGGTTGGTGAGTTCAAGCGCTGAGTTGAGCTCTGCACTGGCAGTGCTTGGGATTCTCTCTCCCTCTCTCTCTGCCGTCCCCGGCTTGTACTCTCTCTCTCTCTCTCTCTCTCTCTCTCTCTCTCTCTTTCTCTCTCTGTCTCAAATAAATAAAAACTTTGAAACAACACCAAGAAACACAGTTCCTTCCATCTGTCTCTCTCCGTTTGCATTTTGCTATAGGTAGTAAGGAGGACCCAGGCCACACCTTCAGTACCTTGTATAGATCTCCTCAGCTACATAATCAGCTTCGTCACTCACAAATCCTACCTTCCACAACACATGGGAGAACAATTCAGCTAAGTTCTTTGCCACTTTGTAACACGAATAACTTTTCCTCCAGTGCCCAGTAACATGGTCCTCACTTCTGTCTGAGACCTCACCACAGTCACCTTTAATGCTTACATATCCAGTAATAATAATCTCTTCAAGGCAGTCTTGGCTTTTCTAGCATGCAGCTCAAAACTCTTCCAACTTCTGAATATCATCCATTTCTAAAACCACTTCCACATTTTTAGGCGTTTGTTACCAGTAGTGCCCCACTTCTTAGAACCAAAATTTGTATTAATTTACTAGAGCAGCTATCACAAAACGCCACACACTGGGTGGGTTAAGCAACAGACATTTATTCTCTTAACAGTGCTAGAGGCTGGAAGTAGAGGATCAAGATGCCAACAAGGTTGGTTTCCTCTGAGACCACTCTCTGTGCTTTGCAGATGGCACTCTCTTGCTATCTCTTCACGTGGTCTTTCCTCTGGTCACGAAGAGCCCGTATCTCTCTACATGGGTCTTTATCACCTCTTCTTATAAGGACACGGGTCAGATCAGATTAAGGCCAACCTTAATGGCCTTATTTTAATTATCTGTTTAGAAGCACTCTTTCCAAACACAGTCACATTCTGAAGTACTGGGGTTTAGGCTTCAACATACGAATTTGGGGGAAACACAGTTCAGTTCATAACATGGGGGCTGGGAGAAAATTTGGTCTGAGTTTTCCTCCCACGAAAATGAACAGGAAAAGCTCATCTACTGCACGATTCATATGTCCATGAGACAAAAAAAACAGAACAATTTCTGAGGAGACCACAATGCTTTCTGACTTTAAGACGTGGCAGTCTTGAAGTCTTGACATGGAGCAATCTGCAGGGCTGCGTCAATGGACAGAAGATGGGAGCAAACTGGGGTAATTTTACTGAGGAGCAAACTCTCCCCAAATCACTGTGGTATCTGGGTGTGTTTAGGAAACTCGAGGCAGAGAAAAGTGGAATTTTAATTAGATGCAGATGTGCTAATATTCTAGTTAAGGTTCTCTGAGAAAAAATAATGGGTTAGAGACCCAGGCAAAGAAATGGGTCTCTGTGAGAAAAAGGGACAGAGGAGACCTCCCCGTAGGAACAGAGCCTCTCCCTCTAGGAGAGGAGTCAGATTTCAAAGACAGAGGCTTTTGAAGGATGCATGAGGAACCTCAAAGACCAGAGAGAGGTTCTGCTCAGAGGGCTGAGATTCCCAAGATGGAAAATTCTGCAGATGAAGTCTGGGTCGAGCGGCTGAGATGGCGGTTCAGGAGATCAGAGGACAAGTAAGTGTGGCCAGAAGCTGAAGTTAAAGTCCTTTACAAGGTCAGAAAAATGTACTCTTTTTTACTCTTTTTTTTTCTTTTTAGTGAAATGGTGCATGTGTGTGTGAGAGAGAGTGGGAGAGAGAGAGAGAGAGAGAGAGATTGAGATTGGTTAGGTCTGGAGTCATCCTTCAAATAATAGAGCCCAGAATATTGGATAGCAGGTGACTGGGAGATTGATTAGCACTTCAATTTGGAATTTCTAGAGAAAACCGCAGAAACCACAATAACAATACTTTGGGTTTAGCAATTTTGAGCATGCGGCATACACATTAGCTCATTTGAGTCATGCCAAAATTTTTTGAGGTCTGGTGGGCAGAGAATATTCTGTTTGATTTACATGCGAAGAGACTGAGACTCAGAGGAGTTAAATGACTTGCCCAGGATCGTAACGGTGATGGTGCAATGGACCTCCATGCAGACTAGGTTTTCCAAGGCCACACCAGGTCCTCGTTCTTCTGTGCTCAGCTGCGGTTCTCTTGAACGGATCCTTGACCGTAGTGTGACATACCACGAGAGCATGCTAGGAAGCTAGTGAGTGTGCCTTTTGGGAGAAAACTAGCTCTTTTACTATCTATCCCTACCCCCGCTTCGATGCATACGTTCTTTTTCGATACTTGCTGGCAGCAGAAAATAACCCAGAGTGAGTGGCATTTGGAGAATGGCTGGAGGGTGACTGTCTGAGGGGTCCTTGCTTCATCACAGTGACCACACTGAAAAATAAATGAAACTAATCAGATGATTTTTTTTTTTTTTGGCCTGAAAGGCAGAAGTAAGGAGAAGCTGATCCAAATGTTTAATAGTGATTTACAGTAGATGCATGTAAGAGTAAATTCCCCTCTTGCCTTAACAATAACAATAAAGTAGAAATGAATATCCTCAGGGATATTTTAAATTCAGTACTCTATTTTCAAATGGAACTCTTCTTTTCTCAGGGCCCAAGGCTCAGCCCACCATGACAGAAGTCCACTGGCAAGCACTAAGGAGATCTTATTTATTTATTTATTTATTTATTTATTTTTAATTTTTTTTCAACATTTTTATTTATTTTTGGGACAGAGAGACAGAGCATGAACGGGGGAGGGGCAGAGAGAGAGGGAGACACAGAATCGGAAACAGGCTCCAGGCTCTGAGCCATCAGCCCAGAGCCCGACGCGGGGCTCGAACTCACGGACCGCGAGATCGTGACCTGGCTGAAGTCGGAGGCTTAACCGACTGCGCCACCCAGGCGCCCCAGGAGATCATATTTAAAGTGCAGAGGTTTTTTTTTGTTTGTTTGTTTGTTTTCATTATTAGGACTTATGTAAACCCACAATCAGAAATATATTGTGTCTTTGGAGAAGAGGAAAAAGGCAGACTTTAAAACTATTACTTAATTTAGTTCAGACTCATAAAGCTATTCATATTTAAAAGATTTGTAGAGATAAGAGGTAGTAAAATCATCTAGAATGTCACACATAGAGCATAGATTAGATTAATTTCATGGAATTAGTTCCAGGTTCTGCCATTCTTCTTAAAGGGTGGGTCTTTATACATTCAATGGAGATTTCACAACCTAGGAATGAAACTGAATATCTGGATACGGAATACACCATCCTCAGTTTGTCCATTCTTTTTTTTTTTTTTTAAGTTTGTTTGTTTATTTAGAGTCAGAGCATGAGTTTGTGAGTTGAGAAGGGGCAGAGAGAGAGAGGGAGGGAGAGAATCCCAAGCAGGTTCCGCACTGTCAGTGCAGAGCCCTACCTGGGGCTCGAACTCATCACCTGTGACATCATGACCCAAACTGACATCAAGAGTCGGATACTTAACCAACTGAGCGACCCAGGTGCCCCAGTTTGTCCATTCTTATTGACGTGAATGAAAATTACTATGCCAGGTATAAACAAAATCCTAATGGCATTACAAAAATTAGAAATGTGTACGCTTCATCTCTATTTTAGTCATATTTTCTCTCACCTTCTGTGACAAAATCATGGCAGGTTAAGTAAGTCAAGGATTTGTGACAATGTCCAAGCTAGGAGCACTTCACTTCTCCAGGGTTCTCTGGCCTGGTTTACCAGTGAGTGTCCCAAAAGGAAACATAGGTCTCATCTATAAAGGGTAATTAAGGAGAATGTAACAAAGAGAATATTCACAAAGGCGTGGACAGGTCTAAATAGGGAGGCCAACAAAGTATGGTGAAGAATCCTGGGGCTAACCACAGTGGGGAGCTCTTATCAGCACCCCTAAGCATGAAGAGGTAAGCAGAGAGAGCAATTCCAGGACTCCAGAGAAAGCTGTGGCCGTATCAGTAGCCTGTACACATGCCTCAGGCAGCCTGGGCAATAGGAAAAGCAAAACTTTCGTATTTAATGCATTATCTAAAATACGTGTGCAAATTAAACATATAAAATCCAAACAATGGGCTTAAATGTTATAGGAGAGTTTCCATTCTCTGAGAGCTCAAAAATAAATGTGGACACAAATTGTAGGTGTAATTTCTAGCATTTCACATATAGTTTTAATTTTGTTCATTTCCTTCACAGTTGAGTGCCTTAACTCCTTTAAGTATTCAATTGATGCCAAAGCTTCCCTCTCTTTGACATGCCTAATGATTTCCATCTTTTTATCATCTGAATTGCACTTATGAAATCTACACATCTTATCACTAGCATCAGCACTTTCACTCTCCCATTTTCAGACGTCTAAATGAAATCATAAGTGCCAAATACAATAAAATTTTCAAATAATTGAATAAGCCCCTACCATACAAAGATGGCAATGCTGCAGAAACTCCGTTCTTTCTCAGTAGGTAATACCACCACACGGAAATAGTTCGCTACCTGAGGTATAAAAGTCCAGATTAAGCATACGGTCAGCGTATACTCATGGAAGATAGTAACTGTAGAAAAAATAAGCATAACAAAACTGGAGGGCCACCAAGATTTGCTACTCAGGTTCACAGTAGATTAAAAATCAAAAGTGAAAGCTGACAGACAGCCTAATATCAGGGGTTGAAAGAGAGAAGCTACAAAAATCAAACACAAAAAAGCAAAAATCCTATCAGTCTAGACAAATTCTCCTACAGATCTGAACCAACCCTGAGGGCAACTCTAATATTCACTATTTATAAGAAGAGTTCTGTTATATGAAAGCACTGTTAATTTTTGTTTGTTTAGCCTAAAATAGCACGGTATGTTGAAGAAATTCCTGTTTAATACTCTGTTTAAAATGCCCTTAGAAAGTTGCTATCAAAAGAATAAATTAATGAGATTGATCAGCTAAAAAGGTAAACTCCAGTTACTAAGAAAATTCATGTAGACAGGAGGATAAAGAGAAGGATAAGAAGTAATTTCCAGAACTGCTAATTCTACCTTCTGCATACAGAAGGTACTTTCTAACAAATTGATTTCCTATACTTCAAATGCCCCAAAGATACAAGGAATCTAGTAAGAAAACATTAGTTTGGGACGACTCACTGAGGGTTATGAGAGCTGACTTTGTCAATCATGATTTTGCCCATCGCAGAAATTAGCCAACACTGCAAATCAGTTAAAAATTTACTAGTACATTGTTGATTAGGATTTCTTTGTATTTTTTTTTCTGATCTTACCTCACATAATGATTTTACTAAAAGAAATTTTTGGGGGGTGCCTACATGGCTCAGTTGGTTGAGCATTGCACTCTTGATTTTGGATCAGGTCATGATCCCAGGGTTGTGAAATCAAGTCCTGTGTCAAACATGGGATCTCTCTCTTTCTCTCTCTCCCTCTTCCCCCTCACCGCATCCCCACTTGCTCTCCCTCGCTTTAAAAAAATTTTAAAAAGGAAGCTTTTTGATTTTGGAAAATTTCAAATATATATATGCAAAAATAGGTAGAAAAGTGTAATAAAATCCAGGTATCCATCAACCAAATTTTAATCATTGTTAATTCAGAATCAATTTTATTTCATTTTAGTCCCTACTTCTCCCTCCCTCAAATTATTTTGAAATAAATCCTAAATATTGTATCATTTCATCTGTGAATATATCAGTGTATATCTCTAAAAGATAAAAACATTTTATTTTAAATTTTAATTTTTTTACAGGTTTATTGAGATAAAATTGACCTACAATATTGTGTAAGTATAAGGGGAATAATATGTTGATTTGATACACTTATATATTGTGAAATGATTACCACAGTAGGGTTAGTTAGCACCTCCATCACCTCACATAATTATCTTTATGTGTGTGTGTGTGTGTGTGTGTGTGTATGTGTGTGTGTGGTGAAAACATGTAAGAACTACTCTCTTAGAAATTTTCAAGTGTATACTACAGTAATGCTAACTATAATCACCACACTGTAACTTAGATTTCCAGAACTTACTTATATAACTGGAAGTTTGTACCTTGACTACCATCTCCCAATTTCCCTCACTTTCTAGCTTCTGGCAACCACCATTATACTCTGTTCCTATAAATGTGGCTTTTTTAGATTCCACGTGTAAGGGATAAGATACAGTATTTGTCTTTCTCAGTCTGACATTTCACTTAGCATGCCCTTAATGTTCATTTATATTTATGCAAAAGACAGAATTTCCTTCTTTCTCATGGTTGAAAAATATACCATTGTGTGTGTGTGTGTGTGTGTGTGTGTGTGTGTATGGATATCATATACATCATTTGGATATATAACCAGAAGTGGGATTTTTGATTATATGCTTGTTCTATTTTTAATTTTTTAGAAAACTCCTTATTGTTTTCCATAGTGACTGAACAAATTACACTCCCACCAACAGTGCACAAGTGTTTCTTATTCTCCACATCTTCACCGATACTTGTTATTTCTTGTCTTTTTGATAATCAAGTCATTCTAGCAGGTGTGAGGTCATATCTTACTGTGATTTTGATTTGCATTTCCCTGATGACCAGTAATGTTCAGTGCTTTTTCATGTACCTGTTGACCATTTGCATGCTTTGGAAAAAAAAAATCTGTTCAGTTCCTCTGCCCATTTCTTAATTGTATTTGTTTTTGTTTTGTTTTGTTTTGTTGGATTGTAAGCCCTTATCTGATATATGATTTGTGAATATTTTCTACCATTCCATAGTTACCTTTTCACTTTGTTGATTATTTCTTTTTTGCTTTTGTTGCTTGTGCTTTTGGTGTCATATCTAAAAAAATCATTGCCAAGATTAATGTCAAGAAGTGTTTTATGGTGTCAGATCTTATGTTTAAGGTTTTAGTCCTTTTGTTTTGTTTTGTTTTGTTGCTTTTGAGAGAGAGAGCGGGAGAGAGGGGAAGAAAGGGAGAGAGAGAGAGAATTTTTTTTGAAGTTTATTTATTTATTTTGAGAGAGATCACAAGAGAATATGAGTGGGGGAAGGGTAGAGAGAGAGAGGGAGAGAGAGAGAGAATCCCAAGCAGTCTGTCACTGACAGAGCCAAGCCTGATGTGGGGCTCAAACTCATGAACCATGAGATCATGGCCTGAGCTGAAGTCAGACACTTAACCAACTGAGCCACCCAGATGCCCCAAGGTTTTAATCCATTTGAGTTAATTTTGGTGACTGATATAAGACAGGGGTTCAATTTCATTCTTGTACGTGTGTTTTTCCTGTTTTCCTAATACTTGTTATTGAAGATACTATCCTTTACCTATTGAGTGTTCTTGGCTCCCATGTCAAGTATTAGTTGACCATATATGCCAGGGTTTTATTTCTGGGCTCTCAATATGTCCCATTGGTCTATTTATTTTTATACCAGTTCCATACTGTTTTGGTACTACTGATTTGTAGTAAGTTTGAAATCAGAAGTGTGAAGCCTCCAGCTTTATTCTTTCTCAAGATTGCTTTGGCTTTTTGGAGTCGTTTGTGGTTCCACACAAGTTTAAGGATTGTTTGTTCTATATCTGTGAAAAATGCCATTGGGATGTTGGTAGGAATTGCATTGAATCTGTAGATGGTTTTGGATAGTATGGACATTTTATCAATATTAGTTCTTTCCATTCATGAACGTGAATATCTTTACATTTATTTGTGTCTTCTTCAGTTTCTTTCATCAAACCTTAGAGCTTTTAATGTACAGATCTTTTACCTCCTTGGTTTAATTTATTTCTACATATGTTATTGTTTTTGATTCTATTGGGAGTAGAATTGTTTTATTTTTCTTTCAGGTATTTCATTGGTAGTGTATAGAAATGCAACTGATTTCTGTTTGTTGATTTTGTATCTTGCAAATTTACTGAATTTATTAACTAGTTCTAATAGTTTTTTTTCCCCATGGCATCTTTAGGATATGTATATTCATACGTATCTTATATATAAGATCATATCATCTGCAAGCACAATTTTACTTCTTTTATTTCTTTTTCTTGCTTGATTGCTCTGCCTAGGATTTCTAGTACTATATTAAATATGAGTGGTGAGAGTGGGCACCCTTGTCTTATTTATGATCTTAGAAGAAAAGCTTTCAACCTTTTACCATTGAGTAGGATATTAGCTGTGGGCATTTTATATATGGCCTTTAATATGTTGAGATATGTTCCTTCTGCACCCAATTTGTTGAAAGTTGTTACCATCAAGGGATATTGTAAGTTGTCAAATGATTTTTCTATCTATTTAGATGATCATAATTTTTATCTTTCATACTATTAATGTGGTATATCCCTTTTATTAATTTGCATGTGTTGAACCATCCTTGCATGCCAGGGATAAATCCCATTTGATCATGGTATATGATCCTTTTAATGTGCCATTGAATTCAGTTTGCTATTATTTTGTCAAGGATTTTTACATCTATACTCCTCTGGGATATTGACTTGTAGTTTTGTTTGTTTGTTTTTTCTTGTAGTATCCTTATCTAACTTTGGTATCAGGGTAATATTGGCCTAATAAAATTAGTTTGGGAGCAATCCTTCTTCTTCAAATGTTTGAAAGAGCATGAGAAGGATTGGAGTTCTTTTTTAACTAGCTGATAGAATTCACCAAGGAAACTGTCTCGTCCTGGGCTTTTCTTTGTTGGGAGATTTTTGATTCCTGATACAATCTCTTAATACGTTACTGGTCTTTTCAGATTTTCTATTTCTTTGTCATTCAGTATTGGTAGGTTGTCTGTTTCTAGGAATTTATCCATTTCTTCTAGATTATCCAATTTATTGGTGTCTGTTCATAGTAGTCTTTTATGATCCTTTGTATTTTTGTGGTATCAATTATTATGTCTCCTCTTTCATTTCTGACTTTATTTTTTTGCATCTTTTTTCTCTTTTTCTTAGCATAGCTAAAGATTTATCAGTTTTGTTTACCTTTTTTTTTTTTTAAATTAGCTCATGGTTTTGTTGATCTTTTCTATTATTCTTCTGGTCTCTGTTTCTTCTATTTCTGCTCTGATGTTTGTCATTTTCTTCCTTTTGTTAATTTGGGGCTTAGTTTGTTCTTCTTCTAGTTCTTTAAGGTTTAAAATTATATATGATATTTCTTCTTTTTCTTAATGTAGGTGTTTATTGCTGCAAACTTCCCTCTTAGAACTGCATTTGTTGTACCTCAGAACTTTTACATGATATGTTTCCATCTTTGTTTGTTTTAAGATATTTTTTGATTTCCCTTTTCATTTCTTTGCCTTATGGTTGTTCAGAAAGTATGCTGTCTAATTTTCACATATTTGTGAAATTTACAATTTTTCTCCTCTTACTTCTAGTTTCATACCGTTATTGTTGGAAAAGATACTTCGTATAATTTCAATCTTCTTAAATTTGCTTAGACTTGCCTTATGACTTATCATATGATCTATCTTGGAGAATGCTTCTTTTGTGTTTGAGAATATGTATTCCACTGCTATTGAATGAAATGTTTTGTATATGTCTGTTAGGTCCATTTGTTCTAAAGTTTAGTTCAAGTCAAATGTTTCCTTATTGATTTTCTGGTTGGATTATCTATCCATTGTTGGAAGTGGTGTATTAACATCACCTATTATTATTTCATTCTTGTCCGTCTCCTCTCTTCAGATTTCTTAGTATTTGCTTAATATATTTTGGTGCTCTGATATTGGGTGGATATATATGTATGATTGTTATATCCTTTTGATCACTTAACCTTGTTTTATTATATAATGACCTTCTTTGTTTCTTATTACTGCTTTTGGCTTAGTCTATTTTGCCTGATATAAGTATAGCTACCCCTTCCTCCTTTTTGTTTCCACATGCACAGAACATTTTTTTTTTGCATCTCTGTGCTTTGAACCTATGTGTGTCCTTAAAGCTGAAGTGTCTCATGTAGGCAGTATATAGTTGGCTCTTGTGGGGTTTTTTGTTTGTTTTTTTGTTTGTTTTGTTTGGTTGTTTTTTTTTTTTGTCCATCCAGCTGCTCTATACCTATTGATTGGAGATTTAATCTATTTACATTCAGAGTAATTATTGATAGGTAAGGACTTACTAATGACTTCGTATTAATTGTATTCTGGCTGTCTTATATTTCCCTTGTGCCTTTGTCCCTCTTGTTGCCTTTATTTGTGAATGTGGTATGCTTCGAATCTCTTTGTATTTTTTGTGTGTCTACTGTAGGTTTTTGTTTGTGATTACCATAAGCCTTCCACAAAGCATCTTACAATGATTTGTTTTACATTAATAACTTAACTTCCTTTGCATATAAACCCTCATCTTTTTACTCCCCTCCTTAAATGTTTTTGATATCATAATTTATCTTGTTTTTTATTGTGTATTCATTAACAAATTATTGCAGTGATAGTTTTTTTAATACTTTTGACCTTTAACCTTTATAGTAAAGTGGTTAACCGTACTATAATTTTATATGACACCATATTACAATTTTACACAATTCTGAATTTGTCTACATACTTACCTTTACCAGCATGTTTTTTCATATGTTTTCATGTTACTAATAGTGTCCTTTCATTTCAACTTGAAGAACTCATTTCAACATTTCTTATAAAACAGATCTACATGTGATGAACTCCCTTAGCTTTTGCTTATCAGGAAAAGTCTTTATCCTTCCCCTGTTTCTGAAGGACAACTTTGTTAAATGAAGTATTCTTGGTTGTTATAGTTTTTCTCTTTTTTCTTTTTTTTTCTTTTTTTTTAGGGTTTACTTATTTTTGACAGAGAGAGACACAGAGTGCGATCAGGGGAAGGGCAGAGAGAAGAGGATACACAGAATCTGAAGCAGGCTCCAGGCTCTGGGCTGTCAGCACAGAGCCTGATGCAGCGCTTGAACTCCTGAACCCTGAGATCATGACCTGAGCCAAAATCAGATGCTCAACTGACTGAGCCACCCAGGAGCCCCTGTTGTAGTTTTTTTCTTTTAGCATTTTGAATACATCATCCTACTCTCTCCTAGCCTGTAAAGTTTCTGTTGAACAATTCACTGATAGCCCTATAGGGGTTCCCTTGTAAGTTTACAAGCTTGTTTTCTCTTGCTGATTTTAATATTCTCTCTTTATCTTTGATTTTTGACAGGTTTATTATAATTTTTCTTATAGAAGCTCTCTAAGTTGAATTTGTAAGCTTTGGGAACTTGGGTATCCAGATTTGTCCCCAGATTTGAGAAGTTCTCAGCCATTATTTCTTTAAATAAGCTGTTTGCACTTGTCTTCCTCTCATCTCCTTCTGGAACTCCAATAAATCACAAATTGCTCCTTTAATGGTGTCCTATAGATCATATAAGCTTTCTTCACACTTATTTATTCTTTTTCCTTTGTTCTCTTCTAACTGCATAATTTCAAACTTTCTGTCTTCTAACTCACAGATTCTTCTGTTTGATTCATTCTAATGTGGATGCTCTCTATTGAATTCTTAATTTTATTCACTGTTTTCTTCAGCTCTAGGATTTCTATTTGTTTCTTCCTTTATGATTTCTATCTCTTTGTTATACTTCTCATTTTATTCTTGTATTGTTTTTCTGATTTCACTGAATTTTCTTTCTGTGTTTTCTTGTAACTCTTTGAGCCTATTTAAAACAGTCATTTTGATTTCTTTATTGGATAAAGATTTCTATGTCTTTAGAATCAGTTATTGGAAGATTTTCGGGATCCTTTGGTGATGTTTCCTTGCTTTCTCATGTTTCTTGAAGTTTTGGATTGCTCTGTTTGCATTTGAAGTGACAGTCACCTCGTTCTGTTTCTACTAACTGCCCTTCCCAAAATCATGTGGGCTACTTTTTTTTTTTCCTATTGATATGCTGAAACTTCTTTGTTGGATAACTGAACTTCACAATGGGTCTTTCATTCCTGGTGATTGTCTAAGATATTATTTTCTAAGGGCTCTAGGACCATGGCTGAGAGTCAGTTCATGGGGCACAGTAGTGCCCATAGCTTGGACTGAGAGTTCTGTATGTTTATTACCCAACACGTAGGTGGGTGAAATTCCTCTCGGGTCCCTTGGTGTATGGTTCTGGATCCCACAGCTCACACAAATGCATTTCTGTCCAGGGATGGATGATAAGATTTTCATTGTTGAGATAGAGGTGGGAGCATGATGAAGGATGTCTTATTTAGCCATATTGCTCAGATAAAGACTTTTTAAAAATCCTAAGTACATGCCATTATTAACGTAAAAAAATGACAATTTTTAATATGATTGAATATCTCTTCAGCATCAAATTCACAAATGTTTCATTAATGTCAATTTTTATGAACAATTTTGTATTTAATCAGGAATTAAAAATAATGTCTACATGTTGTGATGTGTTGTATCTATTTAAGGTCGCTTTTAATCCATAGGTTTCCTCTCTATGCTACCTTTTTTTTTTTTAACCTTCTTTACATTTCTTTGTTGAAGAAGGGTTGTTTGTTCTGCAGTTTCCCACACTCAGGATTTTGCTGATTGTATCTCCAGAATTCTCTGTATTTGCTCCAAAATGGTAGTTATGTCTAGAGGTTTGAAAAGATGTTGTGTAGATTTTTGTAGCAAGGATACTTCAGAGAATGGCATGTGTTTCCATCAGGAGGCATGTAATACCCAGTCCCATCTCTGTCTGATTTTAACATGAATTAATGTGCATCACTTAGATTTGTTATTTAATTAGGGATTGCGAAGTGGATATTATAATTATCTTATTCCTTCTCCATTTAGTAGTAGCTGAAATACCCCCATACACAGAAATCTGTTCTCACTTGGTTAGGAAAGGGACGATTCTACTCAATACTTTTCTTCCTAGTGCTTTTTAAAGTGAGTAAACCACTGCCCTTTTCATTTACTTGTTCTGATCAGAGGTATTCCATGCTTCTTTTGTTGTAAGCATCCTTTTAAAAAACATTTAGTCATATGATTGTTTCCTACTGAATGATATTCTCCAAGACACTTACCAGTCCTCTTTATTAGAAGAACACACCCAATTTTGAAGTGTATTGGATGATATGAAGAAAAGAATTGTGACTTCAGAAAATACCCCAAAATTCAATTACTTATCTAAAACCTATGAAAATTATTTGGTTACAGCAGAGGACCAGAAACCACATGAGAACAGAGAGGAGAAATTTGGAATTGATTTAACCTGTTTTGTCATTATTGATATATTAGACAGCAAAATTTAAATATAATAAGTAACTTATATTTCAGCTTGGATCTCTAAGAAAATTTGGTTTTGTCAGAAATATGTAAATGAAATTTATTATTGTCAGAAAACCTGAGACGTGTTTGTTTGAATTGACTTTCTAATTCCTAACAATACTCCAGAGACAACTTATTGTTTTTGAGAAGGGGCCATTGTTCTTGCTCCAGTCTCTTTAACATCCCCTTATTTGCAAGCCTTGTACAGGATACTGACCAATTTGGTCACTTGAGACCCTTCCTTCTTCTGAATGTTGATTCTTTATACTTATGGTCCAGAAGTAGTGTCCTTGAACTTGGAATGTATGAGTAGATTACTCTAAGCATCAACTTCAATGTCAAATCTTTTATCCTATTATTTCATGAATTTGCTTTCCAAGTAAAAGGTATAATTTATGGGAGAGGTAGTTTTGTCAATATTATAAACATTCAGCAAATAGTAAACAGGTCATCATTGCTGTTTGTCAAATTACAATGTATCTTTCTCATGTTTCTATATGTATTTGTATGTATGTCTGTACATTTTTTTTCAAGTTTTTTCCCTTAATCTCACCAATTTGTTTATTTTTAAGAACTGTAACTGGTGTCAGACCCTTTAAATTTACTGAGACCAGATAAATTATTAACCTTGTATTAACCTTTCCAAGATCCACAGCCCTCAGATGAAGAAGACTTATGTGCTAAAAGGAAAGATTTTTGAGCTTTGTAATGTCCATTTTGACACAGAATAAATGCTCAAGAAATATTTGTTGATTGAATACAATTTAGAATCTTACTGATTCTTGTATAATATTTGAAGCCACTACAGCTGCACAAGTGTCATAATAGACATTCAGTTTTCAAGCAAACAATTCCATCCGTCTCTTTCCCTCTCTAACAACCTCTACCCATCCCCCTCTCAATTCTATCTTTTTCTTTTAATAAAAGATACACAGGAAGAAGAAAAAAAGCCAATGGCCAAATGCAATTTGAGTCCTTCTCCACCCCTACTGTCAGTTGGTATTTTGTTAAATGTTACTACTTTTCACTTTCAAAAAGGTTTAGCTCACAGTATTCAATCTTCTTTCTACCGGGTAAACCTCACCTACCCCCTAACCTTCAGGTCATTCTGATCACGTTATTTCTCCCATAATGCTAGAAGTAATGGAGTACGCAGGAAGGGAAAGTAGAAGTTATATAGCTTTGCTTGCCTGTCTTTTGTTTGCTTGTCTCTAACTATCTTAAACTACTTCCTTCTCACCTTTATAACAATAAGACAAAATGGTTCCATCTAAATTGTCCCAAAGCCAGCCCAGACTTCTGTAGCCCATTATTATGACCTTTCTTTCATAAGTAATTGTTCAGCAATTTGTACCTAGAGAAGCCTTATGGTCAACAATGTCCACATAAGATGGTGAAAGTAGCTTGGAGGACAGCTATTGCAATTATCACATACCAGGATATTACAGATCACCCCAACACAAGAAGCTTAAAATACTTTAAAATACTTGAAGAGTGAATTGTTGAGCACATTTTTAGAGTGATCTTTAATTTCATTTTAATAAGTATCTATGCATGTATTTCTAAACTCAGTTTTACATCGATTATGAAGGTGTCTCTTTGATAAGAAAGCCCAAGAGGTTGAATGTATGTTTGGCAGAATGTGAGAAATAGCCTTTAAAAAAAATAAATTAGTAAAAGAAGAATAAGAGGAAAAGAAGTGAAAGAAGAGACAGAAGAAGTGGAGGAGAAAATACCAATGTGAAAACACCTACTTGTATCCATCAGTTGATTATAAATCATATGCTGTCATTTGCCCATGTGTGGTGGCAATGGGGAGTGGGCACCAGAGAGTAGCAGATATAATAGTTATAAAAGAAATGATTTCTGGGGCGCCTGGCTGGCTCAGTCAGTAGAGCATGTGACTCCTGATATCAGGGTCATTGACTTCAAGCCTCACGTTAGATATAGAGCTTACTTAAAAAAAAAAGAGGAATAATTTCTTCTTTATATTCTTTGAGTGCCTCTTTTGTATTTCCTCTTTCCACATACCCCTTATTGCCATTGCTTTCTCTCACAGTCAGAATGTTAGTAATCATTATGTTTGGAGTAGTTTTATGAACTAAATCGGCATTCAATTAATATTAATTAATGATTGTGATGTACTGTGTATTATGGACCATTGTGCTTTTCTTGGATCACAACTCATTAACCTGATCAGGAGTCAGAGAGACCTTGTACAAGGTATAACATTAGTAATGACAGCAACACTTTAAATTTAAAAAATTGCTTTTGGTTTTATTATCCTAAACTTAGGAGAATTCCCATATAGTAGTAGGAAACACTTAAAAAGCATTTTGTAAAGGCAAGTGAGAGGAGTTAAGAGACAGTTGGGTGATTAATATTAGTATTAGTAAAGTTTACTTTTTATAGGAGAATTTGGGATTATTCTTTGGTTTTTATACTAAGTATTCTGCCACCATTCACCATTCCTCGATGCTCTTTGCAGGCTCCTCTTAATTCATTCTATTTGTGCCTATTGATTATGGTTATTTACCCCCAGGTAGTGAAAAAGGCAAAAGAAGCCAGAACATTCTTTTTGAGTCTATAGAGCTTTACCCACCAGTGACTGCTAATGTAGGCTATGCACTACATGGATATGTAAAATGGTAAAGTAGTGACCTTTGTACGCTTGGTTTGTGTTAACTCTCTTTATTTTTTATTTTTATCTTTTGTGTACATTTTCTGTTGCATATAATAATAATGGAGTATATGTATTTGATTTATCATCAAGGAATCAATCAACAGACCCAAAGGTTTTGAGACTTCAGGGCAAAACAACACAGTGAGATGGGAAGTGAATAGGTAATAATGGTAATGAGGCTCAGGAGATGATGGGATGGGTTTGTTGGGTCCACGATAGACGATCCTTATTCTCTTAAAACTCGGGGGTGACTTGCATTGTATTTATACTCATCAAGAGAGGGAAAGAAGGCAGCTAACAGGAGCAATCTTCCTCACTCTGATTCTGGCTAGTTTCGTACCTGCTTTTCTGCTTTCTTCACAGAGATTGGAATGTGAGGGAGTACTTCCTCTTTGCAGGCTGAAGAACAATCTTTAGCAATTAGGTTTGGCTAAGCTGGGCGCATTATATTTATAAATGTAATTTTTCATAGACCCTCGGAACTCTTTGAATATGTAGAAAGTGCTTTACCTAAGAATTTCCAATCTAAAAGCATTCACAGACAGGAGCCAAGCCATGTTTCCTATGTAGGATTTCAACTTTGATGGCCCTAATGGCCCTGTCAAAGCAGGACACTTTATCTTAGTCCATTATTCACAATGTTTGTGCATAGCTTTGAGATGTTTTACCAGAATTATTTAGCCCATCACATTCAACTACGTTTAAGAGCGACGGGATTGTGGAAAGTACTCATGAGACGAGGTATATGAAAAGTTTTGAAAATAAAGTAGAGCTAGTTAAACAATCGAAAGTGGGGAGAAAGTGGTGATTGTTGCATGTGAACATGGAATGAATCTTTGTTCAAATGAATCATTCTGAAGGGACAGACAGTAAATCACTTAAAATGTAGAACCAATACAGGGGCGCCTAGGTGGCTCAGTCAGTTAAGTGTCCGACTTCAGCTCAGGTCATGATCTCACCACTCTTGGGTTTGAGCCCCGTGTCAGGCTCTGTGCTGTCAGCTCAGAGCCTGGAGCCTACTTCAGAATCTTTGTCTCCCTCTCTCTCTGCCCCTCCCCTGCTCCTGCTCTGTCTCTCTCTCGGAAATAAATCAATAAACATTAAAAATTAAAAAAAAATATGGTACCTATCTGAGTTACAATAAGAGAAAATAATTATGTGCGTGGGGGGTGGGGGGTGGGGAGAATCTTGAACAAGTGCCTAAGCAGTAGGTTTCAAACTATTTCAAACAATATACAATGTTAGCTATGTATTTCAATACATTTGTATTTGTTTATTGTACAGAATATACATGTACAACTATCATTAGTTAATATCTCAGGGAAAAATATGCTTAAGGCAAGATGATTCATAATTGTGGATGCAAATTCAGTTTACAAAATAATCTTGAATTTTTTTGGAGAAGGACAATATCTTGACAGACCTAATAAGATCATCATTATTCTTTTCGTCATTATTTAATGTGCTCAATAAAGAGCCTATACCAGGAGCAGGACAAATGTCAATGTCATGTCTGCCATTTTCTTGTTGGTCATACGTGCTTGCATAATTAATATACCTTCTGATCCATAGCTTCTTTGCAGCAAAACTTTAAAAGCCACATGTCCATTTAGAGAGGATTGCTTTAAACCAGAAAACATAATTTGAAAATGCATGGAGCTGAGCATACATATTGCAGAAAGTTGTAGTGTGCCAAAGGGAGAGAATGGGAGGGTACTGCTATTAATCTCTCCAAACTATAGGCCCTCTTTCCTCAGCACATGCAGGCCCAGTTTGGATGCAAGCGCCAATTTTTATACTAAATTCTAGTAAATATTAATTCCTTTTGATTTTTAAGATAAAAATATTTTTAAATAAAAGTTCTAATAATTTCTTCCTGCCCTTTTTGCATGCCAAGAGGTATGCACATAACATTTAAAAAATTTTTGACCTAGAACAGCAACATCAATTTTAGACATCTATTAGCTATTAATTCTGAGGAGGAATAAATTCGGTTAAGACATTAAAGGCTGACCTTTGGTAAACCTTTATTCCAGAAGTTCTAAGATTGTTTGAATTTGTTCAACATCAAAGCGTTTGGATAATGAATAATAAAGATACTGTGAGATTTTCTATAACACAAACAGAGACATGACATCTGCCTTAATGTATTTTTATATACTTAGATTTAAAAAATTTTCAGCGGTGCCTGGCTGGCTCAGTCAGTAGAGCATGCGACTCTTGATCTCAGGTTTGTAAGTTTGTTCATTTTTGGGAGACAGAGCACAAACAGGGGTGGGCGGAGAGAGAGGGAGACACAGAATCGCAAGCAGGCTCCAGGCTCCGAGCTGTCAGCACAGAGCCCGATGCAGGGCTCGAGCTCACAAATGGGCGAGATCATGACCTGAGTGGAAGTTGGGCGCTCAACCGACTGAGCCACCCAGGTGCCCCACGGGTTTGTAAGTTTGAACTCCATGTTGGGTATAGAGATTACTTAAAAAAAATCTTTAAAAAAATTAAAAATAATATTTTTTTTCAGACAATAGGAATCAAGGAAGAGAAGTTCATGACTAGTTTTAGAGTTTCAGGACAGATTAGTGGAGGACAGATTTAATCTCCTACTTGGTGGAAATTCATCATAATTTCCATATCCAGCAGTATGGCCAGCTAGAGATCCTGGCTAACTCTGCTATTGAACTGGATAAATGTTATATAAAATATACAAAAGATATTTTTAAAGGTGCTGGTGAGCTGGCAAGAAGGTAACTATTCCTGAGAGGTCAAATACTAAGTGAAAGTGAAACCCAGAGGGGCAAACTGAACACACGGAAGCTAGTTGAACTTCAGTGACTTTGAGTTTCAATTTCATACTGTGGGCAGGAGGTAAAACATAGAACCTACTCAAGGAGAGGAATTAAATTAAGAGACCTTGATATGGAGCTAAAAGTGTAAAGGGTTATAGCCTCAGAGTAAAGATAAAAATATAAAAACCTCAATTCCCCAGAGAAAGTAAGAAAAATGGCCTGGTTTCAGTCTTGGTGGTAGGAAGATGAGAAAAAAAAAAAAATCTCCTGAGTATTCTCAGCTACTAGTGAGTCCTTGCCTAGGTTTGTAGTCCAAAAATATACTTACTCTCTGGGTGGGCTGAAAAATCCTAAAGCCAATAGTTAGTTGTAAAGAAATATTAGGTAAGCCATGCTCATGTGTCTAAGACAGGGAAACACAAATGTATAAAAAAACCCATGTAACACCCAGCTCCCCCAGATTCCTCCAGGTTGAACTTCCAATAAACATGAGCTCATAGTCAAAAATCAAATAATACCCATGCAAACAAGATACCATGAACAAGAACCAACAGACTCAGAACTGGAAAAACCTTCAGATTTAATTGAAAGTGTCTCACACAAATGTAAAATGAATATGTTTATATATTTAAAGGAATAAAGGGAGAGAATATAGAAAACTAAAACATTTTGAAACAGATTAAAAAGAGCCAGATATAGTAATTGAAATGACAAACTCAATGGATAAAATTAAGTGCAGATTGGAAATAGCTGAAAACTCAGTAATGGACTAGTAGAAAGCTCCAATGAAATTATGTAGAATGAAGCACAGAGAGCTATAACAATAATGAGTAGTTAAGAACATGTAGATAGAATTTCAGAAGCATGGAGAGAATGTGTGGAAGAAGCAATACATGAAGAAACAGTGACTGAAATGAAAAATACACTTCTTAGAAGTCCAAAGAATCCAAAGAATAATAATTAAAAAGTATTAATAGCTAGCCCAGTTTTAGTGAAACTGCAGAACAATGAAGACATAAAGAGGATCTTAAAGGTAGCTAGAGACAAAAGAAGGGCTACCTATAAAGGTATGACAATTATGTTGTCAGCCAACTTCTCAGCAGCAACAATGGAACATAAAAAATACTAGAATGATCCTGATAAGGTGTTGAGAAAACCTAGAATTATATACTCTTGAAAATATTTCCTGGAAGCAAGGATGGAAAAAGTCATTTTTTATTGGGTGAGTTTGTCAACTACCGAATATACCTCAGGCAGGAAAGTGATCCCAAATGGGAAGTTTGAGATGCATCAGGCAGGATTTTTTTTTTAAGTAGTAAATTATAAGCAAATTTAAGCAAACATTGACTGCATAAAACAATAATGATCAATTTGTGAGGTTAAAAATGAGAAATGAAATGTGAGGCAGTAAGAATATAGAAGCTGGAAAGCTGTTATTAGACTTAGTGTTCTATGGTTTACATAGTTACAGTTTAGGAGAAGTATGTTATTATTTGGTTACATAGTCTAAGAGAAGGATAAGGTTATTAGCTACGGGCTTGATAAAGTACAAATGCATGTTTAACTTACTAGGGTAATCACTGATAACAGAATAGAAATAAAATATGTTAGAAGAGGGAAAAATGGAAGGAAAAATACTTAACCTAAGAAAAGTCAAGAAAGAAGAAACAAAAAGGAGAAAGGAGCGTGAAAGAACATAAAAAGAACAGATGATATGGTAGAAATAAATCTAAATATATTAGCAGCATGAACAAAAATGCTAATTTAAAGATTGTTAGACTGGATTAAAAAAAACCCAATTGTATGGTATTTACAAGGCCCTTACAAAGCTATAGGGATATAGAAAAGTTGAAAGTGACGGGATCCAAAATGAAATTCCCTGCAAATATTAACTAAAAGGAAGAAGTGCCAGACTTGTGTTGGTGGATACACAGATGTTCATTCCAGTGATGCTCTTTTACCTTACACTCTACACACACATGTCATCAAGGCAACAAAGTGTTTTGGCATCTGTAAGCTTCCAGACTCGGTTAAACTGGAGCTTAAAAAAAAAAACCTGGATTTCACCCACAGGTCTTATAACCTGTTTGGAAGTAGAGTTGCTTTGTAACCAAAGCAAATGTTCCATGCTGAACTGGGAAGCCCTCAAGATACAGAGTGACCATAGGGCTATATCTCTAAATCTCTAAATCTCTGGACTGATGCACTTTGGCGTCACAAAACCTGAATAATTCAAGTTCCAGCTCTAATACTGAACAGTTAGTGCTATGTTGGTAGGAGGCACTTTACATAGAGAAGATGTACTAAATCTCACAGAGATCCTACTATGACATAGTACTATTATGCCCACTTAACAGATAAGGAAATTGAGACAGAAGGACTGAAACTCTTGCCCAATACCCATAGCTGTTAAATTGTAGAACTGAAATTCCTGCCAAGGTGTGTCTGACTCCAGGTATGCTTTTGTCCCTATCACCGTGTCCTCTTAGCACCCTTAGCCTTTGCTCTTTCAGTTAATATTCTCCCTCTGTACCTCTCAGTAACTTTCCACATATAAAATGTTTTATGAACGTGATTCAGAGCAAGAAATTGGGTAGAGAGGAAATTCACTGTTCCGCGGGAGATGGGCTACAGCACACACCCATCTGTTGTTTACCGAGGCTGAGAGTGCTGAACGGTTCCCAGCAAGCAGTGTCTGCCTCCTGCATTTTGCCTATTTGGAAGATGTTTCTTGTCCTGCCCCTCACCACCCACTCACTTCTGTCTGGTTTCTCTTCTGCTGGCCCTTTTCCCATAGCAGTTAATGTTTGCCCTGCAAGTGCCAGAGCATTCATCCTTTCTTCCTTGAATGATGTGCCCATTTGCATATCATGCAAACAGCCCAGCTGCTGGAGTCCCAGTTAGTAAATAACGGTCACAGTGTTTGTGCTGATTCCTCCTGGGGGCTTGTGGAGCCTGCTGCACGACTCCAGGGAGAAAATCGTTTATTGCTTAGTTGGAATCTCTGCTCCAATCTTCTGACATCATGAATGAACACTTGTGCTAAAAATGCACATGTAATCCTCTCCATGTAAATATGTGCTCTGGAGTCTAATGGCCAAGGGAGATGTGTAGATGGAGAGAAGTGCTCACTATTACATTTATCTTGTCTAATCCCATTTATTAGTTTTCTAAGTATACCTTCACTCCTTAAAACACAAGTCAGTGGCAAACTCGGTATTTAACATATTCCACAAACAAGTTGTTTTCAGACATGATCAATAAATTCTTTATAACTCTAACGTATTAGTTTTATAACATCTTAAGTAGAGAAATGGTGAATAAAGAACCAATCCATCAACTTATACTGGGACAGACTGCAAGGATTCGATGTCATGGATTTATTTTTTCTTCATTTTCTCTATTCTTTTTAACCATTTTTTTTTCCCTTATTTCTTCCTAGGAGTACAATGTACACGCCAAACCCAGAGTCAGAGTTAGTGTTTCTGGACCAGCTGAGGCTGTAGATCAAACAGGAAGACACATCCCCTTTTGTACTTCGTCCGTGACAATGTAACTGCTCCACTTATTGGCCCTGAGCCAGTCAAATAGATTTTATTTTCTGTGACCCTAATAAGTACTCCCTAAATGAGGTTTATAGTGACTCTTATTTTTATAATATTTTTGCAATTTTTTTCATGAGCCAACTAAGACCTACAGTTTCTTGATATTCACATATATATGAATGCATGACTATTTCTATACTATCAGGTCATGTGTGCTTTTTTAAAAAAAAAACAATTCATTTCATAGGGCTCCTAAAAATCTGATGGTAAGTCATTTAGGATCCACCTAAGCAAAGCCCTGATACAAAAATAGACAGTGGTCAGATTGTAGCGGCTGCTAAATCCCTAAGAAAATATCTAAAGCATAACAGCCTAATGAATATATCTAATTATTTGACACTTTAATGTTTTGGTGTATGTAAGCGCCATTGCACTAGAGTGATTTTACCAACAATGGCTTTGAATTCTAGGACTTGAAATGTAGGAATTTTAGGCAGAAAGAAGCAAAGTTAGATCATAAAACTATATGACATTTCTTCCAGCCAATTCAATTCTCGCTTTAATGCTTACCGTGTCTCTATGCTGGACCCCATGGAGGACACACCTGAGGCAGATTGACGGCCTTATGCACAGCATACAGTCTGGCTAACACTTCTGAGAAACATTCAAACTTGGTACATGTGCCAGCCAACAAACCCATACGCGCACGAAAAATATCTGTTGTTGTTGTATTTTACAACTTAGCTTCTGACTTCACTCTAATATTGGTGTGTCCTCCTTGGTGATCTTTTCCATCTAAGCTCATTCTTGTGATAGTCTCGTCAAGTCTAATGGCTTTACATACTATCCATATGCTGACGGTTCCCAAACGCACGCCTGCAGTCTGGACTGCTGCCCTGAATTCCAGACCTGTGTGCTCAACTGCCCGATTGGAGTCTCCACTTGGATGATCAGCAGGCATCTCACAACAAATTAGTGCATAACACAGCTCCTGCTCGTCACTTCCAAATCGCCTCGTCTTGTGGTCTTTATCTCAGCTAATGGCAATCCCATTCGTAGCAATTCAAGAAAGAAACCTCGGCCTCATCCTTGACTCCTCTCCCTTTCTCTCACCCCATATTGGATCCGTCAGCAAATTGTCTTGGCCCCATTTTCAGAACAGATCCAACATTCAGGCACTTCTCACCACCTCCACTGCCACCATCTTGTGCAAATTTCCATCACCTTTCATCTGGTTGCCTTGCAAATAACCTTCTAGCTGGTTTCTCTGCTTCTGCCATCCCTCTTCACCTCCTGATCTCCTTTCCTCCCACCATCCCACACCCATCAAGTCTATTCTCAAAGAAGAGAGTAATTCAGTATAAGTCAAATCCCTCCTCCACTCAAAATCTTCAAGCTGCTCCACTAAAAATCCTGTTGTGCTTCCCCGTATCATTCAGCGTAAAAACCAAACATCTTTCTGATGGCCTAGAAAATCGACCCCGCCCTTCTGATCTTATCTTGCTTTGCCACACTGGCCTGGCAATTCCCTGAACACCCAAGGCACCTTCTACCCCAAGAACTTTGCTCTTTCTATGGTCTCTTCCAGAAATTCTCTTTCCTGAGATACTCACGTTGCTATGTGTTTCCTTCAGCTGTTTATTCAAAAGTCATTTTCTCTGGAAACTCTAACTAGAATTTCAACTCCCATTTTTCATATTATTCTTCCTTGTTTGATTTTTTTTTCCTCCTTAGCACTTACTTATCACTAGCGTCTTAAATATTTTACTTACTCATCTTTGTAAAATAACCCATCCCCCTTATTAGAATGTTAGTGTTAGTCTTCAGGGAGACAGTGATTTTAGTTTATTTACTCATTTGTTTCTATTGCCTTGAACAGTGTCTGGCAATAGTTGGTATATATATATATATATATATATATATATATATATATTTATTGAGGTATAATTGACATGTGACAATATATTAGTATCCAGTATACAGCATAATGATTCAATATTGGGATATTTTGCAAAACAATGTTATTCAACAAATATCAATTGAAGGAAACAATAAATAAATAGTGAATGAATGATTGATCACATTCTTATCTCAATATTGGGGACTTCAGCTACTTAAATGTGGATCTCCCTCTCATTAGCTGGTTGCATAAAGCACAGTGTCTCATTTGTCCTCGTTCTATTTTACCCTCATCTTTCTAGAGGACATCTCATACTGACTTTTCTGTGACGATAGAATCCCATCTCCAGTAATTGGCGAGACGAAGGTGAGTGACAAGTCTCTATGTTAGTTCAGGGCCGATCCAACCATTTCTTCATGTTCCTCTGCTCCATCTGAAGTAAAGGAACAGGAGCTACCAGGTATGTAACTCAGTATCAGGCAGCAACTCAGACATCTTGCTGTTGTTCTCAAATCAAGACAGATATTTCTGATGTTGCAGATTTTAGCAGAAATATCTGAATTTCATGTTTCAGTCATATATTCTTTTTTTTTAAATTTAAATGTTTTATATTATTTTTTAAAAATTTGATTTAAATCCAAGTTAGGTAATATATAGTGTAATAATGGTTTCAGGAGTAGAATTTAGTGATTCATCACTTACATACAACACCCAGTGCTCATCCCAACAAGTGCCCTCCTTAATGCCCATCATCCATCTAGCCCTTCCCCTGCACCCAACACCCTTCCAGCAACCCTCGGTTTGTTCTCTTTTTACGAATCTCTTGGGGCGCCTGGGTGACGCAGTCGGTTAAGCGTCCGACTTCAGCCAGGTCACGATCTCGCAGTCCGGGAGTTCGAGCCCCGCGTCAGGCTCTGGGCTGATGGCTCAGAGCCTGGAGCCTGTTTCCGATTCTGTGTCTCCCTCTCTCTCTGCCCCTCCCCCATTCATGCTCTGTCTCTCTCCGTCCCAAAAATAAATAAACGTTGAAAAAAAATTAAAAAAAAAAAACAAAAACGAATCTCTTATGGGGGCACCTGGGTGGCTTAGTCGGTTAAGTATCCAACTTCGGTTCAGGTCATGATCTTATGGCTGGTGAGTTCAAGCCGCATGTCGGGCTCTGGGCTGACAGCTTAGAGCCTGGATCCTGCTTTGGATCCTGTGTCTCCCTCTGGGTCTCTACCCCTCCCCCACTCACTCTCTGTCTCTCTCTCTGTCTCTCCAAAATAATAAATAAACATTAAAAAAATTTTCTTAAAAAAAAGGAGTCTCTAATGGTTTGCCTCCCTCTCTGTTTTTATCTTACTTTTCCTTTCCTTCCCTTATGTTCATCTGTTTTGTTTCTTATATTCCACATGTGAGTGAAATCTTACATATGTCTTTCTCTGACTCATTTATTTTGCTTAGAATAATGCATTCTAATTCCATTCATGTTGTTGCAAATGGCAAGATTTCATTCTATTTGATAGCTGAGTAATTTCCATTGTGTATATGTATATACACCACATCTTTATATATTCATCAGTTGATGGACATATGGGTTCTTTTCATAATTTGGCTATTGTTTTTTTTTTAATATATGAAATTTATTGTCAAATTCGTTTCCATACAATACCCAGTGCTCATCCCAAAAGATGAATTTGGCTATTGTTGATAGCACTGCTATAAACATTGGGGTTCTTGTGCCCTTTCAAATCAGCATTCTGGTATCCTTTGGATAAATACTTAGTAGTGCAGTTGCTGGGTGGTAGGGTAGCTCTATTTTTAATTTTTTGAGGAACCTCAAAAAAATACTGTTCTCCAGAGTGGCAGCAACTGTTTACATTCATTCCCACCAGCAGTGCAAATGTGTTCCCCCTTCTCTGCATCCTCACCAACATCTTTTGTTTCCTGAGTTGTTAATTTTAGCCATTCTGACAGGTTGTGTCTCATCTTATTGTGGTTTTGATTTGTATTTCCCTGGTGATGAGTGATGTTGAGCACCTTTTCATGTGTCTGTTAGCCATTTGGATGTGTTCTTTGGAAAACTGTCTGTCCATGTCTTTTGCCCATTTCTTCACTGGATTATTTATTTTCTGGGTTAGAGTTTGATAAATTCTTTACAGATTTTTGATACTAATTTTTTATCTGATATATCATTTGCAAATATCTTTTCCCAATCTGTTGGTCGCCTTTTAGTTTTATTGATTGTTTCCTTCACTGTGCAGAAGATTTTTATCTTGATGAGGTCCCAATAGTTCATTTTTGCTTTTGTTTCCCTTGCCTCCAGAGGCATATCTAGTAAGAAGTTGCTGTCAAAGAGGTTATTGCCCATTTTCTCCTCTAGGATTTTGATGGTTTACTGTCTTATATTTAGGTCTTTCATCCATTTTGAGTTTATTTTTGTGTATGGTATAAGAAAGTGGTCCAGGTTCATTCTTCTGCTGTCAAGTTCTCCTAGCACCATTTGCTGAAGAGACTGCCTTTTTTCCATTGGATATTCCTTCCTACTTTGTCAAAGATTAGTTGAGCATACATTTGGGGGTCCATTTCTGGGTTCTCTATTCTGTTCCATTGATCTGAGGGTCTGTTTTTGTGCCAGTATCACACTGTCTTGATAATTACAGCTTTGTAATACAGCTTGAAGTCCAGGATTGTGATGCCTCTAGCTTTCGTTTTCTTATTTCAGGATTGCTTTGGCTCTTCAGGGTCTTTTCTGCTTACATACACATTTTAGAATTGTTTGTTCTAGCTCTGTGAAGAATGTTGGTGTTATTTTGATAGGGATTGCATTAAATATGTAGATTGATTTGGGTAGCATAAGCATTTTAACAATATCTTTTCTTCCAATCCATGAGCATGGAATTTTTTTTTCATTTCTTTGCGTCTTCTTCAATTTCTTTCATAAGCTTTCTGTAGTTTTCAGCATACAGATTTTTTACCTCTTTGGTTAGGCTTATTCCTAGGTATTTTATGTTTTTAGGTGCAATGGTAAATGGGTTCGATTCCTTAATTTCTCTTTCTGTTGTTTCATTATTGGTGTATAGAAATGCAACTGATTTCTGTACATTGATTTTACATCCTGCGACTTTGTTGAATTCACTTATCAGTTCTAGCAGTTTTTGGGTGGAGTCTTTTGAGTTTTCCACATAGATTATCATGTCATCTGTGAAGAGTGAAAGCTTGACTTCTTCCTTGCTGATTTGGATGCATTTTATTTCATTTTGTTATCTGATTGCTAAGGCTAGGACTTCCAACACTATGTTAAACAACAGTGGTGAGAGTGGACATCTCTGTTGTGTTCCTAATCTCAGGGGGAAAGCTCT